>NC_047146.1:28703893-28908893 GCF_009829125.3 Periophthalmus magnuspinnatus | reverse complement strand
AGACACGTAACCTTTTTTTCTCACTGTCTGACAAGTAATCAGACTAAACTTTTCCAGTTTTAGGTCTATTAAATTGACCAAACTTATTACTATTTGCTAAATTCCAGAATAATGAGAGAAGAATTTTTAAGACAATTTTCATTACGATCAAAACTTTACATACAGTAAGATAATATTACTACTATGCATTTAAACAATTTGGGAAAACCCAGATGATGATGTTAGGTCTTTGGAGGCTTCTGATGGTTTATTGACAATATTTGAGTTAGAGTCACTGTAAGGCCATTACAAACAAAAAAGGCAGATTACAGTTTGCAAATGCACACAGGAACAAAGACCTTCATTTCTGAAGATGTGTCCTGTGGTCTGACCAAACTAAAATTGAACTGTTTGACCAAAATGAGCATTGCTATGTTTGGAGGAAAAACGGGGAAGCTTGCAGGCTTGGAAAAACCATCCCAACTGTGAAATACAAGGGTGCCAGTATCATGTTGTGGGATTTACTGCAGGACTGACTGGTGCACTTCACAAAATAGATGACATCATGAGGAAAGAACTTTATGTGGAAATACTGAATCAACATCTCAAGACATCAGCCAGGAAGTTAAAGCTTGGGTGCAGATGGGTCTTCCAAATGGACAATGACCCGAAGCATATTGCCAAACTGGTTACAAAGTGGCTTAAGGATAACAAAGTCAATGTTTTGGAGTGGCCATCACAAAGCCCTGATCTCAATCCTCTTGAAAATGTATGGGCAGACCTGAAAAGGTTTGTGCGAGCCTACAAACTTGGCTCAGTTACACCAGTTCTGTCAGGAGTAATGGATCAAAATTCCTGCCACTATTGTGAAAAGCTTGTGGAAGGATGTCCAAAATGTTTGAACCAAATCAAACTGTTTAAAGGCAATGGTAGCAGATACTAATGAAATGTATGTAAATTTCTGACTTTGAAGAAAATAATGAAAAATTAAAAAAAAAAAAAAAAAAAAAAATCCTCTCATTATTCTGACACTTAGCAAATAGAAATCATTTTGGTAATCTTTGACCTAAAACAGGAAAAGTGTAGCCTGATTTCATGTCAGACAGTGAGAAAAAAGGGTATGTGTCTTTTTATATAATGTATTTAAACTTCTGGTTTCAACTGTATGTTTATGTATGTACAGTGGCTTGCAAAAATATTCATCCCCCTGGACCTTTTTCAAATTTTGCCAAGTCACAACCACAAATTTGAATATTTTTTTAATTTGCATTTTATGTGAATAAGTAACACAAATGGTACATATGTATGAAGTAGAAAGAAAATTATACATAATTTCCAGATTAAAAACAAAATACAAAACTGCTTTTTTTCTTTTGGGGTATGTCTCCACCAGCTTTGGACACCTACAGACTGAAATATTTGTCCATTCTTCCTGGCAAAACAGTTCAATCTCTGTCAGATTTGATGGAGACTGTTTGTGAACTACAATTTTCAGATCTTGCCAGATATTCTCAATTGGATTTAGGTCCGGACTTTGACTGGGCCATTCTAACACATGAACATGTTTTGCGTTAAACCATTCCATTGTCACTTTGGCTTTATGTTTAGGATCATTGTCCTACTGGAAGGTGAACCTCCACCGGAGTCTCAAGTCTTGGTTTTCTTCCAAGATTTACCTTTCTTCCTGAAGAAAAGCACCCCCACAACATGATGCTGCCACCACCGTGTTTGACTGTGGGGATGGTGTCTTTAGATGTGCAGTTTTAGTTTTCCTCCACACATAGCGTTTTGCTTTTAGGCCAGAAAGTTTGATTTTGGTCTCATCAGACCAGAGCACCTTCTGCCACATGTTTGCGGTGTCCTCCAAATTACTTCTAGCAAACTGTAAACAAGACTTCTTATGGATGGTTTTCAACAATGGCTTTCTTCTTGCCACTCTTCCATAAAGACCAGATTTGTGTAGTGCACGACTAATAGTTATCCTGTGAACAGATTCCCCCAACTGAGTTGTGGATCTCTGCAGCTCTTCCAGAGTCACTATGGGCCTCCTGGCTGCATCTCTAATAAGTGCTCTTCTTGTTAGTTCTGTAAGTTTTGGTGGACAGCCATGTCTGGGTAGGTTTGCAGTGGTGTCATACTCTTTCCATTTCTGGATGATGGATTGAACAGTGCTCCTTGAGATGTTCAACGCTTCTTTTTAGATCCAAGCCCTACTTTAGACTTCACCACAACTTTTTCTCTGACCTGTTTGGTGTGGTCCTTTGACTTCGTTTTGTGGTTTGCTCCCCAACACTTGCTTAACAAACTTCTGTGCCCTTCACAGCACAGCTGCATTTAAACTGAGACAAGATTACACACAGGTGGACTCTTTTTAGTGATTAGGTTAACATTCAGTCTTTCTAAAATCATCAGGCAACTTCTAAAAACAACTGAATGATGAATACTTTTGCACGCTGCACTTATATGTTAATTTAATTTTTTTTTAAAGTGGATATCTTGTAAAATATTTCCTTCCACTTCACACTTGTGTTCCATTTTGTGTTGCTCATTCACATAAAATGCTCAGAAAATGTATTTAAATTTGTATGTATGTATGTGTGTATGTATGTATGCGTGTACCTATATGTATGAACCTTTTTAAGTTATTTGAATGAGGCCATGGCCTATAGGCTAAGCTAGGCTCTTTTTGTGCTTATGAAATATTATTACAATACAATTATTGTAGCCTGTACTTGACTACACAAACACATACACATGTACACACATGCACATATACACTCTTCCATGTGGGTCTGCATGGTGTTTCCATTGTGTCTTGTGTGTCATGCTGGAGCCTGGACAGATCCGGTTGGAGTGGAGCCTTATTTTAGCACTGCACTAATCTAGATCTTAACAAGAGGTCGTCCTCCCACTCAGCTGTCCTCCTGTCCCTCTCTCCCCCTGTCCCTTTGTCCTCATGAAATATTATTACAATACAATTATTGTTAGGTCCTGTCCCTCTCTCCCCCTGTCCCTTTGTCCTCTTCTCTCTCTGTCTCCCTGTCCCTCTGTCCTCCTGTCTCTCTATCCCTCTGTCCTCCTGTCCCCTGTCCCTCTGTCCCTGCTCTGCCCCACCCCTCATTCCCTGGTCCCTGCTCTGATATGGCAAGGCCACACGGAAATAGGCCTGTTTCATTAACTGATTCTCTTTACAATCGTCTTATTTGTTCGTGTAGTCTACTGGCAGTAGCCTACTTAATGTCAGGGTTTATTTGTCATTAGTTTAATATTGTTAGGTAATGATTAAAAAAAATCACACAGACCCGGATATAGAATCAAAATTATCATACTCCGCCCCCAAGGCTCTGTGTGGAGGTTCAGGCACGCTCTCTGCACTCTGCTGTGTCCCTAATGCATCGCTCTGTGTTCGGACATGACGGTGTGTCTCGGACTGAGGACCCATCCCTTCATAGCAGATGAGCCTCAGCCTGGCACCACGCACCAGGACAGCTCTTTGTGAGGAGATGACCTCCTGTGGAACTGGACTTTTGTGGTTTAGAGGCAAGTTTCTGTCTCACACACACACACATGCACACACACACACATTCCTTTGACAAAGCTGTTATGATGGAGACAAAGCATGCGCTGCTCTGGCATAGTCCATATGACAGTCTGACATATGGAATTTGTATTTCATAAATGTGGAGAAACATGAATATCATCAGCACAAGTTAGTTTTGCCTTACTTTTTTGTGTCTCCTGACTGCCAGGATGGTGTTTGACTTTGCCAGGATGGTGTTTGACTATCCTCTATTTAAAGGGAGTAGTACACTTAATGCGGAGGGATACACGCTGTTTGGCTCTTGTCTATTTGTGATAGAAACAAGCTGACTACTTTGTACTTCTACTTGAGTACTATTATTTTGAAGTTGAACAGTACATCTACTCACCTCACCTGTACATGTATTTGTATTTCAGGAGTGTGGTCCATGAAACGCCCCTTTTTTCTTCTTTTTGGGACAGACTGTGAAGCCAAAGTGGAAGGTACAGGACTGGGCAGAAGGACATGAGGGCAGGACACAGAGGGGCAGGAGGGCAGAGGAAGCAGAGGGAGCAAAAGGGCAGCAGGGGCAGAGGGACAAGAGGGGCAGGAGGGCAGAGTGAGCAGAGGAGCAGGAGGGCAGAGGGAGCAGAGAACAGAGCAGAGGCCAGAGCAGAAGGAGCAGAGAGGGCAAAGGAAGCAGAGGGCAGAGGGAGAAGAGGGTGCAGAGAGCAGAAGGAGCAAAGAGGGCAGAGGGTGTAGAGGGGCAGATGGAGCAGAGGGAGCAGAGGCAGCAGAGGGGCAAAGGGAGTAGAGGCGCAAAGGGAGTAGAGGGGCAGAGGGAGCAGGTGGGCAGGGGCAGCAGAGAGCAGGGGAGAAGAAGGGCAGAAGGAGCAGAAGGAGCAGAAGGAGCAGAGGACAGGGGAGAGAGCAAAGTGTAGAGGGAGCAGAGCGTACCCTAACAATGAAACAGTAGAAAAGAAAAAAACACCTTACTTGTAGGTATTATGAATTTCTGATTTGACTATTCTGACCTGATGTTCTGACCTGTTCCCTGTGCCCTCAGTCTGAGTTTGCTCCCTTCTCGAGGCATGGGCGACTGGAGCTTCCTGGGCCGGCTGCTGGAGAATGCCCAGGAGCATTCCACGGTCATCGGGAAGGTGTGGCTCACTGTGCTCTTCATTTTCCGCATCCTGGTGCTGGGGGCGGCAGCAGAGGATGTGTGGGGAGATGAGCAGTCTGACTTCACCTGTAACACCCAGCAGCCCGGCTGTGAGAATGTGTGCTACGACCAGGCCTTCCCGATCTCCCATCTGCGCTTCTGGGTGCTACAGATTGTCTTTGTGTCCACACCCACCCTCATCTACCTGGGCCACGTGCTGCACCTGGTCAGGCTGGAGGAGGACCACCGGGAGCGGGGGGAGCACCTGCACAACGCCACCAGGTGCGTAGAGGAGGAGGAAGGACTGTTCACCAATCACGAAGACACCAGAGGCAGAAACAAAAATCCATCATTCAGGGATGAACATGGTACAATCCGTCTGAGAGGAGCCCTATTACGCACATATGTGTTCAATATCATCTTTAAGACTATATTTGAGGTGGGCTTTGTGTTGGGACAGTACTTCCTGTACGGCTTCAAGCTGAAGCCTCTGTACAAGTGTGCCCGCTGGCCCTGCCCCAACACAGTGGACTGCTTCATCTCCAGGCCCACGGAGAAGACCATCTTCATTGTCTTCATGCTGGTGGTGGCCTGTGTGTCTCTGCTGCTCAACCTGCTGGAAATCTATCACCTGGGCTGGAAGAAGCTGAAGCAGGGGATGACCAGTGCCTTGGCTTCAGATCAGGAGTCCACACAGACTCACAGTGTTGGGGTGGAGGTCTCCAGAACTCCCCTTCAAAACCTAAACTTTCCCCCAAACTACGCAGCAGTGACAACCAACAGTGCGAGCTTCCTGCCTGCCCTAGTGGAGCAGCCACCCCCATCCACACACTTCTACATCAGCAACAACAACAACCACACTTTGGCCACTCAGCAGAACTGGGTCAATCTGGCCACGGAGCAGCAGACCAGGGACCTGCAGAGCCACTGGCTCCCCTCCTCCTGCAGTGTGGGGGTCCCTCCTCCTGGGGGCGTAGTGAGGCCAGAAGACAGGAGCACAGATGAACGCTGCCTGAGTCAGGCCAGCGGGGGCAGCAGTGGGAGAGCACGTCCAGACGACCTGGCTGTCTGAATGCTCTCCCCGCAGGCCAGGACAGGCAGGTACAGCCTCACCACACTGGGGATAAAAACACAATGGGACATTCTCCTGACCCTGGGACTGCCTTTGCCCCGCCTCATACTCTCTAACATTGCTCCTGCTGAGAAAGCTCCACACAGCACCTCAGAGCGCAGGAGCCTTACATCCACACACACTTGTGAAAACGGTGCTATGTTTCCTGCTGACTTGTTAAAGTGATTTTTTTTTTTTTTTGGTCAGTTTACATTTTGTGGGGGATAGAATTGCACATTTCAGAATGAGATATTATAGAATAGGAGTAAACTGGACTGAAACAAGGCGGTCTTAAAGTATGTCCATGGTTTAGGAAATTTGAAATTTTAGAATTGTGGCAACACTAATTCACATGTGATTATTCACATTTGAGGATTCATATGAGGAAACAGTCCCAGGCCACTCCCCTCAGACTGCAGTTATATTTAGAGTTGGCTCAGTGTGGAATGCCTCAGGCCTGTGTGGATGTCAACTTAGTGATAACTGTGAGGAGGGCTGACAGCTCCACACCAGCATGTTACAAGGGAGGACCAAAGCAAAGCCATCATATAGCTCCACCCTCTCACCTGTTTGTCCCAGCGCCGCCTTCTCACCTCTTGGATTTAGCCCCTCCCTCTCACTTGTCTGCTGTAGCTCCTCCTTCTCACCTGTTTGTTGTGGCTCTGCCCTCTCACCTGTTTGCTGTAGCATCGCACTCTCACCTGTCTGCTGTATGTCCGCCCTCTCACCTGTGTGCTGTGGCTCCACACTCTCACCTGTCTGCTCTGGCTCCTCCCTTACACCTGTCTGCTGCAGCTCTGCCCTCTCACTTGTCTGATTTAGCTCCGCCCTCTCACCTGTCTGTTATAGCTCCACCCTCTCACCTGTCAGCTGCAGCTCTCCCCTCTCACGTGTCTGTTGTAGCTGTTGATGTATGTTTTATAAGTAGATTCGAAAAAAAATCCTCTTTGCAGCTGACCACAGGGTTTTGTTTGGATAGAGCCTACATAATGTCCATGAGTATTTCTGTGCCATGTTTGAGAAACATAAACTTGTATTTCAACATAGAGCATGTGTGTTTATGTAGCAGACTTTGAACAGCAGTATTGGTTGCTGGGCTCACACCAGGCTGAGGTGACAGTGAGGTGTGGACAGACCTCCAGCACTTCAGATATGAGCAAGTGCCCTGGAAAATAAACTCCAGCTGAGGTCATCCACAGCACATGTCCACATGGAACTTTGAAAAACCTCTCATTCTGTCTGTGTCTGTGGCTTCATCTCAGCTTCTTTAGGTCCACACCTTCATATTCCATAGACACAAACAGAGGACCTAGGTGCTGAACGTCCTGAGGAACCAAATATCTATCAGTACTGTGACATCTCCATTTCCACCAACATCTCCAGGGATTGATCTGAGCAAAATGGCGATCAAAATTGAACCATTGAATGGTGACTTATCCCTGTGGCAATCTGCTGTTTTGGTCAAATCACAATATCCCGGTCTATGACTTTTCTCTTAAATGCAGCTCTCCATTCACACAAAAACAGTTTTTCCACCCACTGTAATGACTGACAGGTACATTTAAATGAAAAAAGTGAAAAGTGTGAATTGGACTTTGAGAAGAAGCAAGATGACCTTATGTACCTGAACGAAGATCGAATTGAAACTGGGATCTGGCTCCAAGAAAATAGTTTTGTGGCATATCTTAATTGAATGTAGTGCTGCAAAACACCTTGAGTGTGTTGTTTTCAAGTACTACTACAGCACAATATGACAAACTGTTGGACAAACACATTACAAACTATAGACATCAAGTACAAAAACACAGTCCATTTTCAAATTGAATTGGAGTAATGATTAAAAAGACTTTAAGTTACCTAAAGCCACAGTATGTAACTTTTTAGCCAAAAAAAAATTGTCTAAAATAAAAGCATATTTTTTCATTATGAATTGCATCGAAAAACGGAAAAACCTACATTGGGCTTGCATTTCCACAAACCTGACTCTTACTTAACCTAGGCCTGCTTGTTCCCATGGAATTGTTGTTCCTTTGGTTATAATCTTCCACAGTATGACATGATATATCTCGATGAAAAATGTTCTGAAGTATGGTTTTAACTTATTAGTTCAATGGAATCTACTCTTCTACTTTTTTTAACAGGACCGAAAAGTAAAAGTATTTTTTTATTATTCTTTGAAAGCCACAGTTAAAAAAAACAACAGCTAGAATAAAAAGATCAATTGTTTCTGAAAAAAAAAATCTGTATCAAAATGAATCAAATTAAAGCTGTTTTTTAAAATCTCAAAACCTGTGCAAAATACTTTTACTTTTTAGTCTTTAAGTCATTTTTTAAACAAGTACTTCAATACTTTTTATTCTTTATGTATTTTTTTTCATGTGATACTACTACTACTGTCTACTGTCAAAGCCTACTGTGTCCAAACATGATTTTTCAAAATAGTTGACAGTCTTCAGGGCTTCAACTCAGCCCTATCCCAATAGTTTAATTAGACTGAGCAACTTTATGGAGTAGGCCCTATTTAATAGAGACAGTAAGCCCACGTGACCACCTCTTTGTTGCTGGTGTAGATGGAAAAATTGTGTGTTCACAAAATGAGACCAGTTGACGTCTGTGGAACTGTCCCACCTGAGAACATCGCTTCTAACATGACGTGCTCTTCAGTGTTCACAGGGGGTCCAGCACCGCGAGTCCCCACTTTCACTAACCCGAGCAGCATTGTTACTGTACTACACCAACATAACCACTAGATGTCCTCCCACACCGGTGCGTGTCATTCTGAATTGAGTTCTACACATTCTCAATCTGGGATGGCTCTCGCTGAAAGCGATCGAAAACGCGGAACATCTTGACGATTATTTGAATCTGATTGGTCAAAGCGTCACAACAATGGGATAAGCCAAAAAAAGAAACTTTTGTTACATCTAATTGAGAGAAAAGCATAGACATCTTCCCTGTCCACAAATGCACAAAGTGTTTACCATCTGCACATTTTTCACAAACAAAATAGTCCGTATTGACGCTAAAATACGCTTAAGTATGACTGTTGGCATCATCATGTTCGTTTGAGTGCTTTCCCTTTGGCTTCCACACAAACCTTAATGCTGCTCTGTAGTTGGTGCGCCATCCACCTGTCGGGCTCTATTGCACTATTAGCCCTTTGTGGAATTTTCAAGAATTTTTTCCCCTTTGAAAGTCAGATTTTTTTTATTTTTATTTTTTCCAATAGCTTCTAAAGCAGGTGACCTAGGTAAACTAGGGATCTCAAACCAAGTTATTATAGTAGTCTTAGTCCACAAGCACCATGCACACCTTTTGGTTTCCAGAATTAACCCTTTGTGGGATTTTTAAGGATCTGTTTAATAGCTAATTTTTTGCCGTTTTCTTCCACTTTATCCAGGACCAGGTTAAGGAGGTAAGTCTGAACGAATGCCTAGACTTCCCTTTCCCCACACATTTCCTCCTGCTCTTCCAGGGGGGTCCAAAGTTGAGCCTAGGCTAACAGAGTGCCTCCACTGTGGCTATTCCCCTCTTCCCCATATGCCCGGAACACCTCCCCAGGGAGGTGTCCAGAAGGCATCCGGAACAGATGCCCGAGCCACCTCAGCTGACTCCTCTTGACATGGACAAGCAGCGGCGCTCTACTCAGAATTCCTTCTCTCTGAGCTCCTCACCCTATCTCCAAGAGAGTGCCCAACCACCCTGCAGAGGAAATTCATTTCAACCGCTTATATAACTAACCCTGTCATTACTCAATGCTCATGACCATTGATAAAAGTAGTACCACAGATCTAACCCAGGACTAAACCAAGACTAAACCAGGTCTAAATCAGGACTAAACAAAACAAAACCAGGGACCATAGGTAAGTGTAGGAATTTAGATTGAGCCTTTGAACTCCTTCACTACATTTTGCATGTTGCAGTCTGTGGTTTGATGAAGCCATCATGACAACATCATCTGCCAACACCAGAGATGAGATCCAGTGGTCCCCAACCTGGACACCCTCTGCACCCATCTGTGCACCAGGTCATTGAGACACCTGCCCAGTCCTCTCTGCACCCAACCTCCTGGAAGCTACTGAAAAAATGTATAAATTAATTAACCTCCAAAATTTAAATACAATAAAATCTCAAATGTTTTATAAAGGCGGAGGTGGACTCGTCCATCACCCTGGCTGAAGTCACCGAGGTGGTTGGCAAGCCCCTCGGTGGCAAGGCTCCAGGGGTGGATGAGATCCGTCCCAAGTACCTCAAGTCTCTGGATATTGTGGGGCTGTCTTGGAAGGGGGACCGGAGGGCGTGTTCCAATTACAGGGGAATCACACTCACTCACACTAATTAATGGACACACCAACATGTCCCTTTGGTCTTTTCTGGGGGTACCATCATTTTTGTCCAGGCCTGTTTTATGAGTTTATTTTTTTTAGTCATTCTGTTGAAGCATGGTTGAAAAGCAATGTCTCACTTTCACTGGTTAAATTTGATTGATTTTTAAAAATTATTACTTATGAGTTTTACTTTCATTAACCGAACGGTACCAACAATTTTGTCCTTGCATGTTTATCTACAATGACACCACGTATACTGATTAACAGAAGGATAGTTAGACTGTCCAATCAGAGACATTTAGTTCACATTCCCTATAAGCAGATAACATCCAGCCCTACTGAAATGAATCTGAAATTTGCTGTGCTCAATGTCAGATCTTTATGTAACAAGTCATTTTTAATTAATGATTTTATTTCTTGTTTTAATCTCGATTTTATGCTTTTAACCGACAAAAACACTGGTAATGCATTTCTCGTGGAATCAACTCCACTCAACTTCAAATTTGAATCTGCAACATGAGTAAACAAAAAGTGTGTGGAGGTGTGTGTTCGTTTTTTAGAGATAATTTGGTCACTCACAGGTTGTCATTTGGGATGTTTCCTTTAAAATTGAGCTAAAACAAAGTTTTAAACTTAGTTTTATTGATGATTTTACTGAGATGCTTTCAGTCATATGCACAGACTTTGATGGTTTAGTCATCACAGGTGATTTTAATGTATATGTGGATTATGTGTTTGAAAGAAATGCTAAAGAGCTCAGTTCTGTCCTTGGAACCTTTGGTGTGACTCAGCATGTCAGCGAGCCCACCCACAACAGAGGGCACACTCTTGACCTGCTCATTACAAAAGGAGTAAATATTTCAAATGTAAGTGTGGTGGAAGTTGCTCTGGCTGATCATTTCTGTGTCTTTTTGGACTTGTCTGTTATTACCAAACTAGCGGCTGGTCCTGCAATTTTTTTTAAATCACATATATGATAACACCGGTGCACTATTCATGGATATGATACACTCAATGCCTCATGTTCTAATGTTGATGATTTGTTTAACTCTCTGACTTTGAGTATTTTGAATATTCTGGACACCATTGCCTCGATGAATTTGAAATGGTTAAAGATAAGCAGAAAGCACCATGGAGGAATGATGGCTCAGTCAGGGCACAGAAAAGTTAGTGCTGGAGGGCCAAGCGTGAATGGTGCAAGTCAAAGCTCCAACTTCATTACATTAGATTTACAGAGAAAAGATGCACATGTACAACCACACTTTATGTAGAACAAGGGAGAGGTATTTTTCTGACATTACTGGAAGTCTTGCATCCTGTTTGCAATAGTAAACAGATTAACAAACCCTCCAGCTCTATTCTTTAACCCCTTAGAATTTTGGGTCATTTTGGTAAAATTGTCTTTGTTCTGACCTCTTCAAATTAAAATGATAACCATTATTGAACCCTCAATAGTATATACACAAGTTTGGGGTCTCTGTAAAGGTAACATTCTATAATTTTACCCACAGATGTTAGAATCACTGTAAGTATGTCTGGTAAGCATTTATTCACTTTGGAACACACATTAAAGATACATTTTCTCATCCTCGCCTACATTTTTTTGTTAAAATGAAGGTGCAGAAAATTGCAATAGGGAGCTGGGGACAAAAATACACAATATCTCAACTAAAAATATTGTTGATCACTCGCATGTCAAATTTGAGGACAACATCTATAAAAATGAGATTTTTACACTCATTTTATCATTAGTAAATTCAGGCATTTTATGGAGGGACTTCTGATGTATCTAAATTTATCCAAACCTCTCCAAATGAAGACATTTGGAGAACATTTGGAAAAAATGCAATAACTTTTGAATGCTTCAACCCATATGCATCAATGAGGGCTCTACTGAAAGCTTACACTTAGAGGAATCTGTATCTGCACACCTAGCTGCTCTATTACTGATGTAAATTTATATAGCATATCAAAACACAATATAAAATGTCAAAACAAGTGGTATGGGTCAAAATAAATATATATTTACAAACACACACACTTCAAAATGTAAAGAAACACACGCTGCAGAGTGAAAACACACTGTACATTATTATGCCTGGTCTTCTGTGTGCCAGTCATTATAGCAGTCTCTTTGTTGCTAGAAGCACAGGGGTATATTGTACACAATCAGGTTAATGTACACAAGACGATTATACTTCTCCATGCTTCCTTCTTTCTGCTGTGTTCTGAAGGCTCCTGCTTTCTGCCAGCTCCAAAAGTTTCTCTAAAGCCCTTTTGGTGCATAGGGATTTTACCCTTTGATCTACAGTGTCCTTTATAGAGTTTGAAGGCATTCACAACGGCAATGTCCACAAAATGGTGTGGGACGTAAACTTTCAGTCATCTGTAGCACTGATTTGCTGTCTGGGGCTCCAGTAACCCATAACCCCCACCTTATTGGACAACATTAGTGTCAGTCACAAGTTAACAAGTTTGTTTACCACTGAGAAACAAAGTTGGTGCTATGAGAAGTTTATTTGCCTGAAATCGACAAAAGAAATGCAAAAAAGTGACAGAGCAGATTTCACGTTCAGAATACTCTCCTACAGCACCTTATACATTGAGGATTTAATTTATTTTGTGGACATAATTTCTTGACTGGATTATATTCTCTGGACCTGTATCGAACAATGAGACCAACTTTGTGGGAACATGTTGATGTTTGACAGAACCAGAGCCCTCAAAGGTAAGTGAAGTCCAAATCCACTTTTTTTTTAACTTAAAAACGGCTTTCCTCTCAGCACTGCGGTGATTGCAGGTGAAAGTGGTTTGCATATTCAGAAAGAGGAGAGCCGTATCTTTCATTTGATGTGTAGATTGTTTGTGTGGGTGATGCAGAAATCTATGTACATTGCTGTAAAGTTGTTAAGTAAAGGCGACGGCCCGGGGGCAGGCCATCAGAACGGTAACAGGTTAATGACAAGGTTCAGGGCATTAAAAATGCCATCAATTCCACAATGCAAATAACAACCCAGCACCCACCTAGACACTTAGAGCTGACTCACTTTGCACCTGTATCTGACAAAACTGTCCAAGATATCGTTACCTGTCTGAATTAATCTACATGCTGCCTCGATGTGTTACCCACTAAATTTCTAAAGTTCATGCTCAATAGTTTGTGTCACCACTCGCTAGCATAGTTAACATGACACTTCAATCTGGAACATTCCCAAGAACTTTGAAAACTGCGGTCATCAACCCTCTCCTAAAGAAGAGCAGTCTCAAAACCAAATCGTTTCTAGGCAGATGAAAAAGTTGCTTACTAACAACTTATTAACTTTCTCCAAATGAACAACTCCTTTGATGTTTTCTAGTCAGGTTTTATACCCCACCACAGCACTGAGATTGCTCTTATCAAGGTGACAAATGACATCCACTTAAACAATGATGCAGGCAAAGTCTCAGTCTTGATCCAGTTAGATCTGAGTGCTGCCTTTGACACTGTCGATCATGGGATCCTCTTACAGAGACTAGAGGACTGGGTGGGCATCTCTGGTACAGCACTAAACTGGTTCAAGTCCAATCTAGAAAACAAGGGTACTTTGTTGAAATTGGAAAATGTGTCTCAGATAAAATATCCCTGACCTGTGGGGTGCCCCAGGGGTCAATCCTGGGACCCTTGTTGTTCAATCTCCATGTGCTGCCGTTAGGCCAGTTAATACACAGCAATAATGTGTCTTACCACAACTATGCAGATGACACTCAGATCTATGTCTCATTGGCAGCAGGTGAATATGGACCAGTGGATTCACTCTGCCACTGCATCCAACAGATCAGTGTGTGGATGCAAAACAACTTTCTCCAGCTAAACTCAAACGATACTTAAGTCATCATCTTTGGCCCACAGAAACATAGAGGAAGTGTCAGTGGTCACCTCCAGTCTCTCTCTCTCTGAAACCTTCAAATCAGGCTAGAAATCTCGGGGTAATAATGGATTCAGACTTGAACTTTAACAGCCACATCAAATCAGTAACATGTGCAGCTTTTTACCACCTAAAAAACATAGCAAAAATCAAAGGTAAACTGTCAAAGCCAGACTTAGAAAGACTTATCCATGCATTTGTCTCCATTAGGTTAGACTACTGTAACGGCCTGCTCACTGACCTCTCCAAACAAGTGTTAAGACAGCTGCAGCACATCCACAACGCTGCTGCTCAGGTCCTGACTAGAACCAGGAAGTACGAGCACATAAGTCCTGTGCTCAGGTCTCTTCACTGGCTTCCTGTAGCTCAAAGAATAGACTTTAAAGCAGCTCTGCTTGTGTACAAGTCTCTCTATGGCCCAGCACCAAAGTACATCTCCGATGTTCGTGCCATATGAACCATCTCACACTCTGAGGACTTCAGGGACAGGCCTCTTGCTGGTGTCCAGAGTCAGGACTAAACATGGGGAATCAGCCTTTCGGTTTTATGCAACTAAAACCTGGAACAGTCTTCCTGAAGACGTGAGACAGGCCTCTACTTTGACAGTGTTTAAATCCAGGCTCTACTTTGACAATGTTTAAATCCAGGCTCAAAACAGTTAGCTGTGCATACGACTCAAAGATTTTTATTCTGCATTCTTCTGTTATGAAGATTATTTGTGATTATTTATGTTTTGATTTGTGTGACTTTAATGTCTTTCTTATTCTGTAAAGCACTTTGAATTACTTTGTGTAGGAATTGTGCTCTACAAATAAACTTGCCTTGCCTTAAGCAAACAGCAGTAATTTATTGATGGTCCCTAACCATCGTACTTAGCGGCACCTGAGAATACGGCTCTCCAAAATCACAACAGCAGTTGCCTATTAGAAATGAACATGATAATTGATTTAACCATCAGGAAGTTAGAAATGAACAATGAAACAGACATTGGTCAAGCAAATTAATAAACAGAAAACAAGCAAATGGATAACTGTCTCAGAACATAGAGGGGGGCTTATCCACAGGTGTCATCCTAGTCAGGTAGTGGGTCATCCAGCCAGGTGGGGGAAGGGAGGATCCAGTTCCATGGAACCGAATCAGGGCATAGGAAGGACATCTACAATCCAATCATCACTGGGTGGTCAGCAGCCAGGCATCTGAAACAGTTGCACTCCCCAGAGGGGAGTGGAACAGTAAACAACATGTGAATAGCAATGAACAAACTCTAGGTGAACTGAATAGTCAATCAGAATCAGAATCAGAAGACTTTTATTGCCATCTGTTCACAAACTAGGAACTTACTGTGGTGATAGTGCAACATAAAAACAAACTTAATAAATGCAAAAACAAATAAGGGCATGCACAGAGTTTAAAAAAAAAGCTTAAAAATAAAATAAAATACTTAGTATCACGCCACCTCCTCGTGTCAATAAAGAGTTCTTTTACTGATGGCTTGATGAATCTTTAATTGATACAAGTGCAAACTTGATTGTAGATAACAATGCCGTCAAACCACCAAACCATCGAACCACTGTCAAACTAAATCATTTACATAAATTACAATTAGAAATATAATAATTAAAGACATAAAAATAACACATGAAACTACAAACACATACCTCGCTGGCTGACCCAAATTTAGGAGGTAGAATGAGCTTTACTTAGATTAACTTTGCATAACTTTAATATATCTTGCAAACACGCCACACTTTTCAGGTAAAAACCCAGGCGTGCTTCCCTTTTTGCCGTCGAGCGGAACCAAACAAAAAACAACAGTTCCTACCTCACTACCAAAATAAAAAACTAAAATACCATATAACATATTATTGACAGTAACATTATTTAAATAAAATATAAATCAAAATTATGGCAGTAAAACCACCAAATCACATAACTATTGTGGTTTCTCAAACATATTACAACAATACAACTTATAAGCATTACTCTGCCTCAAGTAATAATACAGTTTTATGTACAGGCCTATCAAGATATACTGGTTTGACAGTCCTTTTTCCAGCCTTATCCAAGGTCGAATCACTTAGTAGCAGCTTGACTTTCCTCACTCGTCCATCAGCGCTCGGATACACTTCTGTTACTCGTACAAGCTTCCACTTGTTCCTTGGTGAGTTATCCTCTTGAAGAATAACAATGTCATTAACCTTTGCGTTCCTCTTGTCCTTTTGCCATATTTGTCGTTGCTGAAGATTGAGAAGGTATTCCTTCTTCCACCGCGTCCAGAATTCATTTGTGAGAAATTGAACTTGGCGCCATCTCTTTCTTAGGTACAGGTCTTGGCTTACAAACTCACCAGGAGGGGGCAGTATAATGTTGGATTTCATCATGAGAATATGATTGGGAGGTTCAACACTAGTTGGATCATTAAGGTTCTCTACAGCCATAACTTCATAAAGAAACGTTCTAAGGGAGGCACTGTCAAGTCTTTTGGAGTTTTGATCAAGAATAGCCATTAACACACTTCTAATGGTCCTTATTTGCCTCTCCCAAACACCTCCCATGTGGCTTGATGAAGGGGTGTTCAGTACAAAGTCACATCCATATTGTTTCAACTGCTCTTGGTCAAAGTCTTTCGTAGCACTCAAAAACTCTCCCTTAGCACCTACAAAATTTGTGCCTTGGTCACATCTGATTTGTCTAACATGTCCATGAATAGCAATAAAGCAACGTAAAGCGTTAATAAATGCATCACTAGTAAGATCATCTAACATTTCAATATGTATTGCCCTAGAACACATGCAAGTAAATAGAAGGCCATACCTTTTTAACTCTTTTCTGCCCTCTTTTACATAAAAAGCTCCAAAACAGTCAATACCACAGTAGGAGAATGGAGGCGTCATTTCCACTCTATCCTCTGGCAGATCTGACATGCGTTGATCTTGTGTACCTTTCCTGTACTTACGACAGCTTGTGCACTTGTGGATGTGTGAAGCAACTGCACTGCTACATCCTATGATCCACAGTCCATTGGAGCGCAGCTCGTTTGCAGTTATTCCTCTTCCCTGATGATGCACTTTCTCGTGGTAGTGTTTAATAAGGAGAGATGATATATGACTTGACTTTGGTATGATGGCGGGATGTTTGACATGTAGGTGAAGGCTAGATCTGGTTAAACGTCCTCCCACCCTGAGTACTCCCTGCTCATCAACAAAAGGGCTTAATCTGAACAGCTTGAGTGTCTTATCTTGGAGCTGGATTTCCTTTCCTTGAGAGAAACTTTGGATTTCTCTGCAAAATGCATTGTCTTGTACCAGTTTTATTATAAACAGCTCTGCTTCTTGTCTGTCCTGAATACTTGTGTTCTCACCATGTGTTTGTGTGACACCTTTAAAGTCCTTCACAAATTTCCTTAAACGAGCAATGGCCTTAACAGCTCTTCTCCAGTCTGAGAATTTTGTGAGGCGATCTAATATTGTTCTTTGCTCTTGATATGCGTTTGTCTTGAGCACATGCACTGTTTTTAACTCTGGATCATTTGGCATGAGTTCAGTAACTTGGACATTTTCAATGGGTAGCTCACTTTGCAACAAAAACTCTGGACCTTTAAACCAGTTTGAGTTGAGGAGCTGCTGAAAATTTAAACCTCTTGATGCATGATCAGCAGGGTTACTTTCAGATGGCACATGATGCCACTGTTGTGGGTCTGTTAGTGACTTTATTCTTTGAATCCTATTTGCCACAAACACGTGAAATCTCTTTGCATCATTATTCACGTAACCTAACACAACCTTAGAATCAGTCCAAAAATGTTCTTGGAGGTAATTTA
Organism: Periophthalmus magnuspinnatus; assembly: GCF_009829125.3. Lineage (NCBI taxonomy): Eukaryota > Metazoa > Chordata > Actinopteri > Gobiiformes > Gobiidae > Periophthalmus > Periophthalmus magnuspinnatus. The sequence continues at coordinate 28,891,068 of NC_047146.1, read as the reverse complement.
TCTCCAGTTCATTTCTGAGCATGACACTTGTCCTTGCTGCAACTACTGCAGCTGTTAACTCGAGTCTAGGGACAGTAGTGACTTTAGTAGGGGCAACTCGTGACTTTCCCATTACTAGGGCACAATGAACATCCCCCTTGGACGTAACAGTTCCGAGGTAACTACACTGTCCATAGCCTGTAACACTAGCATCAGAAAAGTGGTGCAGTTCACATTGTTTAATAACTGTGTTTGCAGGCAAGAGACATCTCTGCATTCTCACCTTTGACAAGTTCTGAAGATCTTGAAGCCAGTATTCCCACTGCATCCGGAGTTGGTCCGAGAGTGGTTCATCCCATCCAGCTTTCTCTTGGCATAACTGTTGTAGGATTTGCTTCCCCTTTAAGATGAATGATGCTACAAATCCCAATGGGTCGTACACTGAAGCTACTGTGCACAGGACTCCTCTCCGTGTCATAGGGTGCTCTTTCACTGTTATTCTGAACTGAAACTCGTCAGAAGACACACACCACTGTACACCAAGGACTCTTTCCATGAGTGGCTCTCCAAATGCTAGGTCTAGGTCTTTCACACTTTCAGCACACTCATGTTTGGGTAATGATTTTAACACATTTTCATTGTTTGATATGAACTTATGGAGTCGTAGTTTACCTGTGCTACAAAGCTCTCTTGCTTCTTTGACTATTTGTATTGCTTCTTCTTCTGACATCATATTAACAAGTCCATCATCTACATAAAAGTTCCTTTGAATGAATTTAACTGTACCTGGATCAAACTTGTCTTCACCTTCACCCTAGATGCTTTAAGCCGAAGTTAGCACAGCCAGGTGACGAGGCCGCGCCAAAAAGGTGAACCTTCATGCGGTAGACGGCGGAGTGCTTAAATCACCATGTTCCCACCATAGGAAGCGTAAATAGTCCTGGTCTTGAGGTCTCACATGGAACTGGTGAAACATATGTTCCACGTCACACATTACTGCAACTGAGCCCTTTCTGAACCTACAGAGTACTCCCACCAATGTATTTGTGAGGTCGGGCCCTGTAAGAAGGTGTTCGTTCAGTGAAGTGTTTTGGTATTGTGCAGAAGCGTCAAACACTACCCGTATCTTAGTGGGCTTTTGCAGGTGGTATACCCCGTGGTGCGGGATATACCTGGCAGGACTATTACAAAGTTCTTTCTCTGGTACCTTCTCTGCATCTCCTCGCGAGATGATGTCTTCCATAAACTTTACGTAGTCCATGTAGTACCTTTGGTCCTTCTTAAATCTCCGTTCAAGACTGTTTAAACGTTGCATTGCACTTGAAATGTTATTTGGAAGGTTTGGTCTGTCACCTTTGAAGGGCAGTGGCATTTCATAATGTCCGTCCAGCTTGTGTTTGATTCCTTCTTTTAGCCTTGTTAGGAAGCGGAGGTCTTCTTGTGAAATGCTTGTCTCTTCCACTGCTCTCTCTATAAAGTCTGCTTCAAGTGCTTTGAGTACATCTGGGAATGTTACCTCTTTTATTTGTGTCTTGCAGATGTAATGAACTTCACTCTTTACCTTGGTATTCAACTCAGTCTCTGGTATAACTTGCTTTACAATGATGCTGTGACTTACTCCAATCGCATCACTGACTGTGTCACTGGAATCACAGTAACTAACAATACTCCAACCTAAATCTGTTTTCTGAGCAAAGGGTTGGTTTTCTTCACCACAAACAACTTCTCTGGGCATCAAAGCTTGTGGGCAGTTGTATCCTAACAAGAGCCCTATTTCACAGTCCAATGGTGGAGCAATATGTTCAGCAAGATGCTCCAAGTGTGGCTATGCCCTTGCAGTATCTGGAGTAGGAATGTGACTACGATTTGCAGGTATAAAGTCACGTGTGTAAACTACTGGCACGGTGAGTTTCTTTGTAGAAAACAGTCCTCTTATTCTTAGGGTTTCCAATCTTGTGCACGGCACCGTAGTTTTCTTGGATGACATTGTGGATAGTTTAAGTTTGACTTGAGTTTTGGTTGTATCCAAATTGTCTGCTACTTCATTCAAAACAAAAGAAGAATCACTCTGCGTATCTAGCAGAACATAAACCAGCACTTCTTTATTTGGATCACCTTGTGTGGACACATACACGGGCACTATGGCAGAGGTCTGTGTGTTACTGCTTTCATGAGTTACTCTGTTGGAAGTGCTCTCAGTGACTGTATCTTGTGACTGTGTTACTTGTGGCTTGGTCTCGTTTTGTTCACTTACTTGTTGTTCTTTAGGTGATTCTTTCTTGGTGTCTTGTCTTTGTCTTTCTTCATGCAGACATGTGGGATGAGGCTTGGAGCATGTGCTGCATATCATCCTGTTGCTGCAGGCTTTGGATTGATGACCACTGTTTAAACAGCCAAAACACAGTCTTTTACTTTGAATAAACTTGACTCTTTCTGTGACTGGTTTCTCGGTAAACTTGCGACACTTGTGTAAGCTGTGTCCTACCCTTTTACAGAACAAACAGGAGAGTGTGCCTTTCTCATTTGTGCTAGTTGTGAAGATTTTAACTGTGTCTTGTCTCTTAATTGGGAGTGGAGGCTTTGTCATCGGTTTATCAAAGTCATTCTGTCTTATAGCTTGATATGATGTAATAGGATTACATGCAATACTTGCCTCCATGGATAGGAATGTCACGAAATAGCTGAAGCGTGGAAACTGCTTGTGCTCTAGTTGGTACTCTGTGGCCTTTCTGTTCCATCTGTTACTTAACCAGTCAGGTAGTTTAGCAGTGAGTCTTTGGTTCTCTAGTCCATCATCAAGGATGTTCAGATTGTTATTGTGGACCATTGCAGATTGACAGCTTTGTAAAAAGTCTACAAACTTTCTTAGATCTGTACTATCTTTGCGGGTAATCTTTGGCCAGGAATGCATCTTGTCTCTAAATGCTTTTGCAATGACAAATGGCTCACCATAACGTTCATTGAGCATATGCCATGCTGCCTCATATGAGTTTTCAGAGCCAAGGAGAAAATAACCATCTAAAGCTTCTTTAACAGGTCCACCTACATACTTTTGTAGGAAGAATATCTTTTCTGCAGTGGGTATGTTTTTTCTCTCTATTAGAGTCTGGAAAGATGATTTCCAATGCTTAAATTTAAGTGGATCTCCACTAAATACTGAGGGCTCTGGAATAGGTAGTCTATTTGCTGACATAGCTTCTGCCAAAACTTTCACTAGCTCACCTGTGCTCTCGTGAGTGCTATTAGAGTCTCTCTGTGGGTGTGAGTAGTGCTCCGTTATCTGTTCATATACTGGGTGATTGTCATGAGTGACAGATTCTTGCTTTACTGAAAAGTAGTCTTCATCATAAACTTGCAGTTTAGCTTTAGCAGCATTGAGTCTTTTCAGGTTTTCCAGATGTTCTATTTCTCTTTTGAAATCCTCAACTGACCTTTTCCTTGCAGCACTTTCTTCTTGCTGTTTCTTTAATATGGCTGCCTTCTCTTGTTGTCTTTTAATCTTGCGTTCAGTTTCCTCCTTTTCCTCTTGGAGGCGCTCTGACAGTGCAGCTACTTCTTGTTCTGCAGTTATGCGCTTGTCCTCTTCTTCCAGTGCTAGAATCTTTTCTCTGTGTCTCTCTTGTTCTGTCATTATTTTCAGAACAGCCTTTGTAGCTTCATACTCTGCAGCATCTTCTTGTCTTTTTACAGAAGACGCATTGGAGATTACGGTAACAGCTTTGGAATGGTTACAACCTGAGAGTGAGACACTTGTGGTGGTAGAAGATGCAAATATTGAACTGACATCAGGCCATATGAGTTCTTCCTTTGCTCCTTCAATGTGAGATTTAGTGTTCTGCAGAACAATTTTGGTTACTGATATGCACTTGTCTAATCTGGAACACATTTCATGAGGTGGACCTTCAATGGAGCGATATTCCTCATAAACAAGGTTCACTTCATTCAGCTCTCTTTGAATAATGCTCATGTGTCCTTGAAGAACATCATCCGGATCCTTCTTTAGTACAGATTTTTTAGCAACTTTACTCAATGCCTTCCATCTGTCATAAATGCTATCAAAGCGAAGTTGCAGTCCTTGTAACTTATCTTTATGGAATTCTTTCCCTTTTTCTGACAGTATCCGAGGCCTTTCACTTCTGCGAGGATCTGCCTGCACAGTTTGCTCTAAACAAGCTTCATCCACTTGGTCTGTATCTGCTGCCTCATCTACAACAGCTCCTTCATTATGAATTTCACTGATTTCAAACATATTTATTCTTCTTGATACTTTATGAACTTAGTGCTTGTAGTTTTTAACTTGTTATCTTGTCTTAATTAAAGCTTTAAACTTGATATGCATGAATTCTCCTTTTATTACCCCTTTGTGCAGTTGTTGTCTGGCTTAACGCAGTTCCTTGTAGTTTCTCCTTACTTTGTCACTTTTCCAAACGTAAACTTTAAGGTCTGGCTTCTTTGACGTCTTCTTGAGGAGGAACCGGTGAACATGCGGGTCCATTAACATTCGCAGCAGCGTGGTCTTGTTGAAATGACACGAAGTCACCACCAGGAAGCCGAGAATCATGCAGGTCCGAGTTCGACTATCACGCCACCTCCTCGTGTCAATAAAGAGTTCTTTTACTGATGGCTGGATGAATCTTTAATTGATACAAGTGCAAACTTGATTGTAGATAACAATGCCGTCAAACCACCGAACCACCGAACCACCGTCGAACTAAATCATTTACATAAATTACAATTAGAAATATAATAATTAAAGACATAAAAATAACACATGAAACTACAAACACATACCTCGCTGGCTGACCCAAATTTAGGAGGTAGAATGAGCTTTACTTAGATTAACTTTGTGTAACTTTAATATATCTTGCAAACACGCCACACTTTTCAGGTAAAAACCCAGGCGTGCGTCCCTTTTTGCAGTCGAGCGGTCGAACAAAAAACAACAGTTCCTACCTCACTACCAAAATAAAACACTAAAATACCATATAACATATTATTGACATTAACATTATTTAAATAAAATATAAATCAAAATTATGGCAGTAAAACGTAGAGATAGATAATATATACAACAGCACCATCAGAGCAACAGTGCAAACATGGCTTATTAAAGTGACTGGTATATAAAGTGTCCAGTTTTGTGCAGACACTATAAAGTGCTCATGAGACAAATGGCAGAGGGGAAGAACCTGTTCTTATGACGAGAGGTTCTTGTCCCAATGGACCGTAGCCTCCTGCCAGAGGGAAGTGGCTCAAATAGTCCACGTCCAGGGTGAGAAGTGTCAGCTGCTATACGGCCTGCTCACCCCCAAGTCCTGGAGACATACAGGTCCTGTAGGCTGCAGCCAATCACCTTCTCAGCAGAGCTGCAGTCTCTGTCTGTCCCTGGCAGTGGCCCCAGCGAACCACACAGTGATGGAGGAGGTGAGGATGGACTCAGTGATGGCCGTGTTGTTGTTGACAGAGAAAGTAGGAGGAAACAAAGGACAGTGCTCAGGTTACCATACTTCCCCCAGCATAGCTGCTCCTAAGGCAGCTTAACTAAAACTGCAAGTTTTATTTCTGCTCCTAACTGGCTTGGCCATTAGCTTATTCAAAGAGGAACATTTTAAGCCTGGTCTTAAATGTAGAGATTCTTTAACATGGTCATGGAGCTGATTCCATAACAAAGGAGCTTGGTGTGTGAAAGCTCTTCCTCCTACTGTGCTTTTAGACACATTTCGAGAGTGGAGTGCTCTGTTTGGAAGATACACAGCATCTTACAGATTATGGCTTTATGTGTCAGGAGGAAAACTTTAAATTCAATTCTAAACTCGACGGGAAGTCAGAGAAGGGACTCCAGCACTGGAGTGATGTCTTCCCTTATTTTAGTTCCTGTTAAGAGCCTGGCTGCTGCATTTTGAACTAATTGAAAGGTTTCTGCTTTTTATGGAGTTTATAGGACACTCGGCTAGTGGGAAATTACAGTAATCTAGCCTTGATGTAACAAATGCATGGTTAATTTAGTGCCACTTTTAGACAACATTTTTCTGATTTTGGCTATACTACACGGGTGGAAAAAGGCTGTTTTACAGGCTTGGTTTATATGTGCTGTGAATGAGAGCTCTTGATCAAATAAGACTCCAAGGTTCCTTACAGCAGAGCTGAAGGCTACACTGACACTGTCCAGTGTGACTACCTGGTCAGATAAAGAGTCTCACAGGCCTTTTGGACCTTGAAGAATGACCTCTGCTTTTTCGGGGTTAAGAAACAGATACTTAAAAGTAAAGCTGTGTGTCACCAGCATAGCAGTGGAAGTTAGTGCCATGTTTTCTGATGAACAGCAGCACATAAAGTGTGAAGAGGCTCAAGAACTATGTGGCATACCGTAGGCTACCTTACAACATGATGAGGAACTCAGATTTACATTAACAAACTGGTACCTACCAGATAAGTAGGATTTAAACCAGAGGGCTGCCTCTCTGACACTTATGTCATATTCTAATCTCTGTAATACACTCTAAGATGCGTCTGCTGTGCCTACTATTTTAGGTCTAGCTGTGGTGTGATTGGCTTACTTACATCCAGAATGCTGCTGCTCGGGTCCTGACTAGAACCAGGAAGTACGAGCACATAAGTCCTGTGCTCAGGTCTCTACACTGGCTTCCTGTGACTCAGAGAATTGACTTTAAAGCAGCTGTGCTTGTGTACAAGTCTCTCCATGCTCTAGCACCAAAGTACATCTCTGACATGTTAGTGCCATATGAACCATTTCGCACTCTGAGGACTTCAGAGAAAGGCCTCCTACTGGTGCCCAGAGTCAGCACCAAACATGGGGAATCAGCGTTTCAGTTTTATGCAGTTAAAACCTGGAACAGTCTTCCTGAAGATGTTAGACAGGCCTCTACTTTGACAGTGTTTAAATCCAGGCTCAAAACAGATCTGTTTAGCTGTGCATATGACTGAAAGGTCTTTATTCTGCACCCTTCTCTTTTAATGTTAATTTTATGATGATTATTTGTGATTATTCATGTTTTGATTTGTGTGATTTTAATGTCTTTCTTATTCTGTAAAGCACTTTGAATTACTTTGTATACAAATTGTGCTATACAAATAAACTTGCCTTGCCTTACAAAAACACAGGTCGCATTGCATTGTGCAAAAAATCATTAGCAGACCCTGTATATTTGCCATTTTTAAAACACTGGGCATTCAACCATGGATTTAGCAAAACCAGTGTAACCTGTGGAATGTTAGGGTTGTAAAGATTATGCACTATGAACCATATGTTATTATAGGCTTACTATAAGCATTGTAACTGCCCATTATCTTGTTTTCTGATCTATGTTATAAGGTTGTTTCTCATCAAAAACATAGCTGTAGCTGTTTTGTTGAGTTCTTGCAAACTGAAAACACTTCCACTTTGTGATGTCATGTGGGTAATACAGGAAGTGCTCCATTCTGTTTTTAAACTCCATACTCTTCACTTGAGCCATTTGGATGATTTCAACCCTGGAATTTCCAGTCTCTACTGAACAAAAGGTAAAAGGTAATTGTTGACATGAAAACTATCGCTTCATGGCATCACAAGGTGGGACAGAGCATTTTGATCTTTGGAGATATGGACAGAATAATAATTAGGATTATTCAAACAAATGTGATTGAAACAAAACACAACTCCAGGTATGTTTTTGATGAGGTAACGACATTCTAACATGACTTAAAGCCCACAAGTAAATTTTGAATAATATAGGACCTTTAAAATGCCATACGATAGTACAAGACCCACAAAAAAAAGTCTGTAACTACTTTTCTACTTGACTGCTGCTTTCTAGTTTAATAAGACTCAGTCTTTCTTTGTAAAAGCCAATTGTACAGCTTTTGCATTGCTTCCCTGTCTGTGGTTTCTCTCTCGTGATTCCTTCACTGATTACATCACAGATTGTTTATGCCATTACAGTTTATATAGGACAGAGATAAAATATGTTGAAAGCAGTCATAAAGATGGTTGGTCTGAATGTATTATTTTTTGCATGCACTAAGCCTTGCGTGGAGATGTATAGGCCTTGCTCACCATGGGAAATATACACCTCTAGTTACACAAAAGACCATAAGGCCATATATAAACAAAGGGTATTGGGCCATGATGCCATCAGGTAAAATTAACCAAAAGAAGTTCTATTTATAATGACCCACTTCAGCCATAAGCTAAGTGAAACAGAAATCATTGTTAACTTCCCACTGCAAAATAAAATAAAATAAATAAATAGTTGCAAGTCTAAAGATGTACTATGCTATTTTCTGGTGAAGTCTTTCACTTGTTCGTCTCTTTGAACTTTATCTTGGTTTCAACTGCTTTTCTCCATTGAGATTGAAAGATTTTGATGCCATATTGTGAAACACTCCAGACAAAGCAAAAGAATCTCCCTGAAGGCAAGCAGGTGGAGGACCCTTCACTATAGTGCACCTTTAAAAGTTCTATGTTACACAAAATTTACTTTAAGTCATGTTATAATGTTGCAACCTCATCAAAAACATACCTGGAGTTGTGTTTTGTGTCACTCACACATGTTTGAGTCCTTTATCCTTTATTATTACCTTGTCGACAACTCCAAATCTCAAAATGCTTTTTTCCACCTTGTGATGTCATGACGTGGTAGTTTTCAAATTTCAAGTTCAAGTTGTTAATTCCAAGGTTGAAATTATCCAAATGATTCTTGTGAAGGTGTAGGGAGTTTAAAAACTGGAGTGGAGCACTTCCTGCATTACCACATGTTCCCATTTGAGAGGAGAACTGAATATGCAGGGTTTGTGTATGAATTAATCAAAACTCTAGTTATATCATATAAGATTTAAAATGCAATAGCCAATTTTGTGATGTTCCAAGAGACTGAAATCATGTTTAAATAGCCTGCCAATTTATGGGAGTGCCTCATGGCCTTATTCAACAATACCTGAGTGTAAATAATCTAACATGAGGTGTCAATGTTCTTGAGGGGAAGCTGGCCCTCAAAAGAAGTCCCATTAGACAATATTTATTGTCCGTGTAGTGGTACTCCATGAACCAAAAAATAATACATATTTACAAAAGTTGACAGTGCTCAACAAACTAAACATCCAAACTTAAACAACTAAGAGAAAAAGGCCACGAGTACCCTGGCTACACTGGTGTTTTTCATCTGTCTAATTACCCAGGCTAAAATACTTTCCTGTACCGGAAGCTCCGCCCCCGGTATACTCCATCTCTTGTCCAGGGGGCTGTGGGAGTAACATAAGCACTATGTTCCATAAAAGCATCTCTCGGGCCCAAATCCCTTTACTAAAAGTGTTTAACTAAATAAACTATAAACACTTAGTTCATGAAACAAAAACACAAGACACAAGACATTAACATAAATGTTGTGCGATGTGTGTCAGGCTTTTATGTGCTTTAGCTCAGTGTGGTGCGTGAGCGTGAGTGAGAGGTGGCGTGCGCGTGCATGTGGCGCATATAGTTTTGGTTCAACCCGCGAAGAAGCGAGATGTGTGTGAGTCTAGAGTGGTCCTGGGGACAAGACGGTGCAACTGATGTGTATTAACGGTGCAGCAGAGCTAATAAAGCAGCCAACTCTTGAGCAGCAGACTGGAGTGGTCTTTCAACTCGCACCACACTCCAAATAACAAGGTAAAGAACTGGGGGTTAAACCCCGAAGGACGAGCGACCCTTCGGCCCTGGAGAGGACGGCTCTCCCCTGTGTCTCCCGACCACGGTCAGGAGACGCGAAGCAGGAAAGGTTTAACATAAAGAAATAAACAAACCTAAGCCAGTTTTTCCCTCCACATGGTCCGGCCCACGACCCCACTCAAGCCTATAAAATGGCCGACATAGGGCACGCCCCCTCTTTGTCTGGACCATGTGAAGATGCAGGTAAGAGTAGTGATGGGAAAAATGAAGCGCCATGAACCATTGGAGCGTGCCTGACTATTGCTTCACCAAGAGGTTCATTCGTGAAGCTTCAAAATACTGCCATCTGGTGTTGATTTAATGTATAGCAAACGTTATGTGGTTTGTTTGAAACAGGACACGCTCTTGAAATAGAAAATGCATATTCTCATTGTTATTAACGGTGTTACAATAAACATGCCTGAAATTGGAATCTTGTTTTCATTCATTTTTATTCAAAAAAACTATCTTTTCCAAAGTTTTTGGATTTAGTCGATTTCTTTTTTTAGAAAGTATTTCTCCAGCTTTAGAAAATATTCTTTCACATGGCACTGAAGATGCCGGAGAACACAAATAAATTCTTGTAAGTTTATAAAGGTTTGGATATAGGCGCTTTGCTCTGCTCCAGTACACTACTGGATCTTCTGTTCCTGCCGCGTTTGTTTCAGCGAGGTAGCGATCAACTTCAATAGTTGCGTCTGCAATAATGCTGGAGGTGCTTCGGCTGCTCTCAACTGTTTGGTCAAAAGGCTTCCAAAGGGAACCTATTAACCAGAAAAAATATAAAACAGTAGCCTATATAGAGTTAGGACTCTTGATGTGAAAACAGTAATTTTCTTACCCGAATTGCCAGAATGATCAAGAGGGGCAGCTTCAGCTGGGTCCGGGAGGGCAGATGTGGCGCTTCTCATAAGCTGCACGCATTCGTTTTTTAAGCGATTAATTGCTTCTTGTGCTTTCACATGGCTTAGAAAAGCTAAATGCTTGAACCTAGGATCCAAGAGAGTTGGCAATGTTAACATACTTACTGTTTCCATACGAAAAATATGCTCTTTTAGTCTTTTTGTCAGACTTTCAGCTTTTTTTGCAATTATATTGGTGAGTTCAGATGATCTGTTAACCGCATGATGCACCATGGCCATCAGTGGAATTACTTTGGAGGAAGACACTTTTTTCTCACTCGACAGCTCCACAGTAGCCTCGTAAAATGGCCCCAAAATAACGAGTGCTTCCTTCATAATATCATAATCTGAAGCTGTTAATGGGGCTACATCAGTGTTCACTGTGGTGAGGGCTGCGCTGACTGATTCTTTTAATTCATATGTGCGTTTGAACATCAAGAAAGTGCTGTTCCAACACGTGTCCACCTCAATAATCATCTTAAGGGGTTGTCCTCCCATCTGGAGCTGGAGTTGGAACAGTCGCTCTTTTGCAGTTGTACTTGTTCTGAAGTATGTGGCAACTTTTCTGCATTTGGTTCGCAGCTCATTCATTCCTGCAGCATCATCTAAAGATTTTTTCACCATGAGGTTAATGGCATGTGCTACACAGACAGTATGTCTGACATTTAAGCGTTTTCCGCATGCTATCATATTAGAGGCACCATCCGTTATAAGAAATTTAGTTTTTTCTCTGATGCCCCACTCCTCCATCAGGTTAACCCTCTCAGGCTCAGATTAAGTTTTAGTAACAGGAAAAATCTGATATTTGGGGAAAATTATCATATGGGGTAGTAATATACAATCCTGACTTTTTTTTGAGAGAAATCTTCACATGCAATGCATTCTGGGATGTTGCAAATTTGCAACATTGGCCCGGTGTAGTAAATTAACACAAGACTGAATATGATAGTAACATTAAATTTATTTGTATACCACTTTTCAAAACAATGTTTCAAAGTGCTTTACAGTGGCAGAACAACAGTCAAAACAACTTGGTATATATAACTTTTTCATGTGATACTCCAAGAAACTTTTTTTTTTCTTTTGTATAGCACAAAAGTAATTTGCACTTCAGGCAGGCCATTTGTGTGTAACCATTCTTGCACAGTCTGCATCGTCCACATTTATCAGCAAGAATGAGAAAATGATTGAATCTGTATAGTCTGATGACATCCCATGGCGCAATCATCCTTCGAAGTGGAGGTGGAGGTGGGGCAGCTTGATGGGGTTCTGGAGCATCTTCCAATGATGGTTGTCCTCTTTTTCTGCTGTTCAAGTCTGCCTGGTTTCCAACTTGGATGAGGGCATCTACAACTTGTGCACGGAAGTCAAGAAGCGGAATATACTTCTCCTGCTTCTGCATGAGATGACGGTGGTAGACGTCCCATGACTGTTGCAATTGGGTTGTATCGTGTTGCCGCCTGCCAGTACAGGCGGTACAATGGCATACATACTACGGTCATCAAGATGTGTAAACCAATGACTTGGGACAGGGAACCATTACTCCATTTCAGATGGGGCTGTTTTGAATTCCGGCCCATTCTTCATAACTGCATACAGGTTAGATTGGTGAAAAATAATGTTCGAACACGGATTTGTCCATGAAAATACCAGGGTATTGGTGATCAAAATACCACTTTGGACTTGGTATTTCGTCTGGTGGAGGTGAGAACGAAGGTCCTTGGAATGAAGAGTCTATGTCAGCTGCTGGGGGGTACCTCTGCCTCCAAGAAAAATCTTTGTTTACTGGAGCTGGGCCTGGCTGAGGTTTATCGTCATCTGGTAACTCAGTGTCACTGTCTGCATGTACGTTATGAATTTCAATATCAAGGTGGTTGGGATTAGCTCTTGCTATTGCTGCCAGTGGGTCATCATCATCATGGTCAGACTCGTATACTTCAGGAGCAAAATCTGGATCGCCAATTTTCGTCTGAATTGGATTCTGTGTCAGATAAGGCCCCACGTAGAAGGCAAACTCAGTGGCTTCCCTGACTGAAAATCTTCATCGGCCTGCCATAACGCACTGCAAATCCTGCAAAAAGAGTATTCTGTAAGATTGTTTGCCAAAAAAAGCTCAAACAAAGAACTATACTATTAAATGTGCCATGGAATTTAGGCTACATAAGTTTTCCTCATTGCACAGTCAAATGAACAACATATATGCCATTGCTTTTGATCAAATCTGCTTCTGATAGTTTGTAAATTCACTCAAAATTATTTCATTTTCCATAGGATATAACCTCAATGACACCTCAAAGTAACAAGTAAACAATGGTGATAGGAAAATAACTCTAGTATAAACTGTTGCTCAAAATATGGGCAAACTAGTCGATAAAGCATGTGGCAGCCATTGGTACCTGTCCGGGAATATGTTGCAAATCTACAACGTTGAAATAGAGCTGCCCCTGGGAAAAAACCTGGAAGACATAAAATCTACTAATTGGCATGCACTGCATCTATATTTATTCATGATTTATCTTATGCATTTTTGGTTTCAAAATAATGGAGGTTGGTAGTGATACTTACATGAAATTGATGCCTAGAAAATCCGTTTCAGTAAAACCATGCAGACAGACATGTTGGAAGAGAGACAGTGCTGACATCTGGTGAGCAATTGGGAAACTGTTTGTTGCTAATGCACAACTAAGTCCTGCAGTGCAACTTCTGAGTAAAAAAGGCTCAAAAAATATAGATGTGGAGTAATTAGGTAATTGGCAATTAGTGGTTGCAAATTTGCAACGCCTGCCTGGAGAGGGTTAATGTGTCCTTCTGCAAGATTTTCAGCAGTGTGGCTTTGTGGGAAGTGTTTAACTCCTAGAAGAGTGCTAGACAACTGGTCATCATCAAAAAAATGACAAGTAACAGCCAGATTTATGGAGGTCCACATATCCGAGGTGAGGCTCAGAGCAGAAGCCTTCTGCAGCTGTTCTTTTGATTTTTCCTTTGCCTCGTTGTATTTTTTCTCTATCATTTCCTTCAAGGCCTGAGGAGGAAAAAACAAAGATATGAAAAGTTCTAAACCTACTGTATTGGACTAAAATCTAGGACACCAAAAATGTTAACGCACCTTTCTGTTTGGCAGAACGTAGTTGGGATCCACAATTTTCATCAACTCCACAAAACCTTCATCGTCCACAATTGAGAATGGCCGGGAATCTTTGATGATCATGTTCACAACTCCAGCATCAAGCATGGCTGATCTGGATTCTGTATATATATATATATATATTTTTTTTTTATTATTATTATTATTATTATACGTTGACTAATGGCTGCCGCAGCTGGCTGAGCTGCCACGTCATCATTTCCGATTTGGCCATGCAATCCCTTGTAGTCTGATCATCGATGACGTATTATTGTTGTACGCCAACTGTTTGTCACAGACCAAGCACTTTACCTGTAAAATGAGTATTTATTAGCAGGAGTAAGACAGAAATTAAATAAATGCTCAGCAGGCTTTGTTGGTTGAAGGTTCACACTTCTTTGTACAAAAAAGATTCAGTCAAATTTTGTTACACAATAAATTAGCTATGACAAATGCTAAGTCAAGGGAATGGTGTTATTTTAAAAGACTATGTTCCAGCAAACGATACAAAATGTAGCCTACTAAATGTCTTGGGCAGAACTGAATTTGAAAGTAATTGCGTTTGTTAATGTTTGCTGACTAGAAGTCAAGTAAAGACTTGTGGAACTGAGGCCTACATCAATTAGCTTACTATGTAATTTAACCTTCTATTACAACAAACAATCATTTTTTCACATTAGAGAGCCTTCAAATACAATAAGTGTCATTAAGCTTAGCCCAATTGATTGACACCTTATTGTGCGAGATCATTTCAAAATATCTCCATACAGGGGAAGTCCTCCTTTTTCTAGCAGGCTCCATCTGTAAAGGGAGAGGATTTATTTGTGCATTATGTGACAGCAGAATGTGCCCATACCAAAATAAATATAATTTAAAACTCAGACACCCATTTTAATCAATCACCAGAGTGAAAGAATAAAGTGCCTGTTACTTACACCAAGACTAGAGGAATATTCTTTGTACAAGTTCACAAAAGGATTCAGTAATTTCTCAAATACAACTCTTTCCAACAAGCTCACTCACTACAAACGCCGACAACACCCACGAGGGGTCAACTAAATAAAATATATTTAACTAACAAATGTGTGGTGATTTAACTGATTACAACTAAATAAAACAAACCCGGGATAGTTCTATTTAGTTTAGTATTGAAGTTATTGAAAATGAACAGACATGTACAAAAAACAAATCATAATACTATTAAAAGGGACAAAGGCCCACTTTGTCACAGTTCTCTTTATGTAAAATTTAAACAAATAGGCTAAACTAATTTCTGGATGAGGCAAGATGGCAGCATGTACTGGCTTCTACCTGCTCTGTTTAAATTGCTGCTTTGCTGTGACTTTCCTTTGCATTTTCTGCCAAGAACACTACTTATATCTAGGGTCCGAGCACTAATGTGCAAGAAGGGCGAGTCAGCGAGTCGTGCAAGAGCCCTATTGTATTTGTACAATTTTGGGGAAAATCGCAAAAATCAAGAAGTAAACAATAATGTATATTCAAGTAAATGGTATCGAAAAGTTCACTGAGCTCTCATTTTAAGAAAAAAATAATGAAAGAGGCTCAGTAGGCTCAGTAGCACCACCTCAAAAATCGATTTACATTGCACCAAGGGGAGCCAGTAAAATATCATCGTAGACAAATGTAACTTGGCATCAAAAATATGTCACGTCAGGACATGTAAAAAAAATGATATTATGCCGCCGCCCTGAACCCTACAGGAAGTCGTCCGTATTGGATCATATATATATATATATATATATATATATATATATATATATAAAATATTTGAATTTGGATTTGAGTAAACCCAATGATATGCATGTGCATAGTTCTGAGCTGGACATAATGACATGCAAATTAGAGCTCTATGGTTTAAGATGGCTCTATAGTGCCCCCTTCAAACTCCATTTAAAAAAAGCCCATCATTCTAACTTTTACCATTTAGGCGGAAAAAATGAAAGAAAAAAATAATTGCTGTTATTATCATTAGGCCCGAGCCTGGGACTCCGTCCCAACGAGGGACTCATTAAAACTGCGTCCGAAGCATGGAAAATGGCAAAAATCAAGTAGTAAACACGCCCCGACATGGCAGTGAGTGGTGTCAAAAATTAGAACTCGACGAGCTCGTAATTGTCACAAAAGACCCCGAGAAAAAATAATGAAAGACGACTCGGTAGCGCCACCTTAAACTTTGATTTTCATGGGGCCAATGGGAGCCCGACTCGGAAAAAAGTCAATGTAAAAATCCAAAACTCACATAAAAAAATAGTACATGTCGGGACATGACAAAAATGATATTATGGCCCCGCCCTAAAATGTACAGGACGTTGGCCATATTGGATCAAACCCGGGAACAACAAAAGTGCACACCCTGGCATTCAGGACATTTTCTCGCCCAGTTTTCATCACAAACACTTCAAAATTGGCCAAATCCCTCTAAACACATGTGTGATTAAAGATTAACAATTACATTTTGATTATGACTTTGGGTGTGGTCAGGGTGAATTTTCAACAAAATCGCAATTTTTGCAATATTTCAATAAAATATTTGTCTTTCACACATTTTTTGTTGGGAAAATGCTAATACAGCGTTTATGCACATTTGCGAGCTGAACGCAATGATATGCAAATCAAGGCACTCTCTCACAAAATGGCTCTCTAGTGCCCTCTTCAAATTTCATTTTCAAAAATTCATAGAAGACAAACGATTTGTCGTGGACGTGTGAAAAAATTCACAGGGGCCTTATTTGTGATGAACCACAATGTGAAAAAGTCACATGGACTGTAGCTTTTACGGTTTAGGAGAAAAATAATGGGTGGAAAATGCGTTTCAGGGATGAAAACATTCAGTTTGTCATAGAACATTGAAATTTTGTTCACATATTCCAGTCATCATACTGAACAAAAAAGCCAATGAAGACATGCCGTGCAGGCGTGACAATGTCATAAATAATCTCATTGGAATGAATGAAGTAGTATTACTTAGACACTGATTTTGGGGGGAGAGGCGATGTAAGTGGGAACAAAAGGCAGGATCTTCACTGTGGCGTGTACCCCGCGGTCGCAACGAGGTGGCGAGGGCCTTTATCACTACTTGCAGTTTTAATTAGGCCCGAGCCTGGGACAACATTCCGGCGAAGGACTCATTAAAACCGCGTCCGGAGCATGGAAAATTGCTTGAAAAAATCAAGTAGTAAACACGCCCCAACATGGCAGTGAGTGGTGTCAAAAATTAGAATTCAACGAGCTCTAATTGTCACAAAAGATCCCGAGAAAAAATAACAACAGACGACTGGGTAGCGCCACCTCAAACTTTGATTTTCATGGGGCCAGTGGGAGCCCGACTCAGAAAAAAGTCAACGTAAAAATCCGAAACTCATCAATCGTCGGGACATGACAAAAATGATATTATGCCCCCCCCCCTAAAATGTACAGGAAGTCGGCCATATTGGATCAAACCCGGGAATGACAAAAGTGCACACCCTCGCATTCAGGACATTTCCCCGTTTTAATCACAAACACTTCAAATTTGGTCAAATCCCACTAAACCCATGTGTGATTAAAGATAATCAATTACATTTTGAATATGACTTTGGGTGTGGTCAGGGTGAATTTTCAACAAAATCACGAATTTTTGAATAATAAAAAAAACCATTTCTCTTTCACACATTTTTTATTGGGAAAACGCTAATACAGCGTTTATGCACAATTGTGAGCTGAACGCAATGATATGCAAATCAAGGCACTCTATTACAAAATGGCTCTCTAGTGCCCTCTTCAATTTTCATTTTCAAAAATTCATAGACAATTTGTCGTGGTCTTTTGAAAAAATTCACAGGGGCCTTATTTGTGATGAGGCACAATGTGAGAAAGTCACATGACTGTAGCTGTTATGGTTTGGGAGAAAAATAATGGGTGGAAAAATTTTTTCCATTATTATTATATGTGCCGCTTTGAAGCCACTTTTGACCCCCTGAACGTTAATGAAAAGTCAATTTTATTGGACCCAACATTCAAGGTTGTCGAAAAATTTATTATTTTGATGTAAAAAAAAAAAATGTTTCAAAATTAATCAATAGCGGCACCTGAAAATTTGAAATACATTACGGCAATGAGAGACCTTTTTTATCGTAGACAAATGAAGTTTGGTACAAACATAGAACATGTCAAGACAAGTAATACATTATATTATGACCCCACCCTAAACCCTACAGGAAGTTGTCCATTGTGGGCGGAACCCAATTTTTTCAAAATTTTGCCTCTCACATTTGGATTTTTTGCACCATGGAATTTCATTCAAGAAACTTGCAAATTGGTCAAAATTATCTAGACCCATGTGGGATTATAAGGAACTGTCTTGGATTTTTCTACATCATAAAATGTGGGTGTGGCCAGCCTTCAAAGAAAAAACAATATTTTGAAGTGTTAAAGTGCCCATAACTCACACATGCAGTGTCCTATTTCCCGGCATTAATATACATTTTGTTTAAAATCTTGTTCTGCATGAAATGATATACAATTTGCATATGTCAGAATTTTTTTTGTTCCACAGTGCCCCCTTGAAATTTTGAATTGGACCAAAAAAATGACTTTGACATAAACATTTGAAATTCAGCATGGACATTTGGCTTGGCAAACTGAACAAAAAAGCCAATGAGAAAAAAGCCAATGAGAACATACCTCTATCTGCAACTATGTTACCGTGGTAACATAATAAATGTGTCATTGAAATGAATGGGGTTCAGAGTACTGGACTTTGTTGTTGACTAAATAGATGCTCTACACTAATCCAACTATGGCCTAAAATTCAAGATTGGCAAAAAATGTTGTATTTTCATGTGCAAAAAAATTAATGTTTAAAAATGACTCAATAGCGCCACCTCAAAAATCAAAATACATTACGGCAATGAGAGACCTTTCTCATCGTAGACAAATGAAATTTGGTACAAACATAGAACATGTCAAGACAAGTAAAAAATTATATTATGACCCCACCCTAAACCCTACAGGAAGTCGGCAATTGTGGGCGGAACCCCATTTTTTCAAAATTTTAATTCTCACATTTGGATTTTTTACGCTGTGGATTTTCATTCAAGAAACTTGCAAAATAGTCACAATTAACTAGACCCATGTGGGATTATAGGCTACTCTCCTGAATTTTTTTTAAGATATAAAATGTGGGTGTGGCCAGCCTGCAAAGAAAAAAGACATTTTTTGAAGTTTTAAATGGCCCGTAACTCAAACATGCAGTTTCCTATTTTCCGGGCTTTGACATACGTTTTGTTCAAAATCGTATTTTGAGTGTATAGATATGCAATTTACATATGTCAAATATTACATTGCTCCAGAGCACCCCCTTGAAATTTTAAATGGTACGCAAAAAAAATTACTTTGTCACAAACATTTGAAATTTGGCAAGGACATCCCTATTCCTATACTGAACAAAAAAGTCAATGACACCATACCTCTATTTTCAAAGGTGTTGCCATGGCAACGTCTGACATTTCTCATTGAAATATATGGGTTTTGGTTAACTAGGATGAAAAATAATTATTGTGTCATAGACCATTGAAATTTGGTACACATATTCCTCTCATCATACTGAACAAAAAAGCCAATAAAGACATACCTCTATTTTCAACCGTGCAGGCGTGACAATGTGATAAATGGTCTCATTGGAATGAATGGAGTAGTATTACTGAGACGCTGTTTTTGGGGGGAGGGGCGATGTAAGCGGGAACAAAAGGCAGGATCTTCACTGTGGCCTGTACCCCGTGGGGGTATCCCCGCAAGGGATGGCGAGGGCCTTTATCACTGCTTGCAGTTTTAATTAGGCCCGAGCCTGGGACTCTGTCCCGGCGAGGGACTCATTAAAACCGCGTACGGAGCATGGAAAATGGCAAAAATCAAGTAGTAAACATGCCCCGACATGGCAGTGAGTGGTGTCAAAAATTAGAACTCGATGAGCTCTAATTGTCACAAAAGACCCCGAGAAAAAATAACGAAAGATGACTCAGTAGCGCCCCCTCAAACTTTGATTTTCATGGGGCCAATGGGAGCCTGACTCGGAAAAAAGTCAACGTAAAAATCTGAAACTCACATCAAAAAATAGTACATGTCGAGACATGACAAAAATGATATTATGGCCCCGCCCTAAAATCTACAGGAAGTCGGCCATATTGGATCAAACCCGGGAATGACAAAAGTGCACACCCTCGCATTCAGGACATTTTCTCACACAGTTTTAATCACAAACACTTCAAATTTGGGCAAATCCCTCTGAACCCATGTGTGATTAAAGATTATCAATTACATTTTGATTTTGACTTTGGGTGTGGTCAGGGTGAATTTTCAACAAAATCTCAAATTTTGGAATATTTCAAAAAAATATTTCTCTTTCACACATTTTTTGTTTGGAAAACGCTAATACAGCATTTATGCACAATTGTGAGCTGAACGCAATGATATGCAAATCAAGGCACTCTCTCACAAAATGGCTCTCTAGCGCCCTCTTCAAATTTCATTTTCAAAAATTCGTAGAAGACAATCGTTTTGTCGTGGACTTCAGAAAAAATTCACAGGAGCCTTATTTGTGATGGGGCACAAGGTGAGAAAGTCACATGACTGTAGCTGTTATGGTTTAGGAGAAAAATAATGGGTGGAAAATGTGTTTCCATTCTTCTTCTTCTTCTTCTTATTTTGGTGGCCACTTTGAAGCCATTTTTGACCCCCTGAACGTTAACGAAAAGTCAATTTTATTGGACCCAAAATTCAAGGTTGGTGAAAAATTTATTATTTTGATTTTCAAAAAAATTAATGTTTCAAAATGACTCAATAGCGCCACCTCAAAATATGAAATACATTGCGGCAATGAGAGACCTTTTTCATCGTAGACAAATGAAATTTGGTACAAACATAGAACACGTCAAGACAAGTAAAAAATTATATTATGACCCCACCCTAAACCCTACAGGAAGTCGGCCATTGTGGGCGGAACCCAATTTTTTCAAACATTTTTTCACATTTGAATTTTTTGCACCTCGGATTTTCATTTAAGAAACATGCAAATTGGTCAAAATGAAGTAGACCCATGTGGGATTATAAGCAACTCTTTTAAAATTTTCTAAGTTATAAAATGTGGGTGTAGCCAGCCTGCAAAGAAAAAAGCCATTTTTAAAAGTTTTTAAATGCATGTAACTCACACATTTAGTGTCCTATGTCCCGGCAGGAATATACTTTTTTTTCAAAATGTTGATCTGAATGCATAGATATACAATTTACACAGGTCAGAGATTATATTGCTCCACAGTGCCCCCTTGAACGTTTGAATTGGACCAAAAACATTACTTTGACATAAACATTTGAAATTTGGCATGAACATCCCTATTGACATACTGAACAAAAAAGCCAAAGAGAACATACCTCTATTTTCAAAGGTGTTGCCATGGCAACGTCTAAAATTTCTCATTGAAATACATGAGTTTTGGTTAACTGGGATGAAAAATATTTACTGTGTCATAGACCATTGAAATTTGGTACACATATTCCTCTCATCATACTATTATTATTATACGTGCCAGATTGAAGCCGCTTTTGATTCAATTGGCCAACAGAAGGAGTAATCTAAAAGTAGAATTGAAAATGATGAACAATTGGAAGAAGACTCCAGACCGTTTTCAACATACAAAGATGAAACTTGGCATGAAAATAGCCCATGTCATGTCAAGTAAAAAACTCTATTATGGTCCCATCCTAAACCCAACAGGAAGTCAGCCATATTGGGCGGAACCCCATTTTTGCAAAATTGCTCCTCTTTCTTTTTATATCTCCACCTTGGAATTTCTTTCAAAATGCTTGAAAGTTGGTCAAATTAACCAAGAGCCATGTGCAATTAAATATTATTGTTTAGATTTTTGATTAATTATAAAATGTGGGTGTGGCTAATCCTTAAATCTGTGGGAATTTTTAAAAGTATAAAAACATGCATATTTCTCACTGGTGATGTCAAATTTAATTGGTCCCAATGAAACATTTGTGTGCATTGACAACCTGAACACACTGATGTACAAGTGTATAGCTATGATATAAAACAGCGCCCCCTTGAATTTTTGAATGGTACCCAAAAAATTACTTTGTCAGAAACATTTCAAATTTGGCATGGCTATCTGTATTGGCATACTGTACAAAAAAGCCAATGAGAATATACTTGTATTTGTAATTGTGTTGCAACGTCCAACATTTGTCTTAGAAATACAGTGTCCTCTCATTTATCACAGGGGTTACGTTACAAAAATGAACTGCAATAAACGAAATCTGCAAAGTATAAAACTTAATCTTTTACAATTATTATATATATATTTTAAGACTGTAAAACTCCTCTCCACACAATTCATACACATTTCTCAGACAGGCATTAACACTTTCTCACATTTCTCTCGTTTAAACACTCTCAAATTTCAAACCTTCATAGATTAAAAAAAAAATACTGTAACAAATTTAATTTTAATGATCAACCTATGAGGTTGGACACATAAGAAATTATTAACAGTGACTTGCGCGTATTTCACAGTTCCCTTGACTGTGCCTCTTCACCCTTCCACTGTAATGTCTCGTAATGTTCTTTCTCCTGCAGTCACTGATCCTCAAAGCTAAAGCATCTCTCCATCTGCACAATGGTTACAACCCTTTTTGTATCCTTGTTAAAATGTATTGCTGCTGGTGTCCTTATGTAATTTGCCTCCTTCTCTATGTGGAGTTTACATGCAAAGTCTCTCTTGGCTGCGCTGCGGTATTATTATTCCTTTTCATCATCTAAATCGCTCCTGAGAGAAAGAAAAAATACTCAAAAACTCTTGAAAATCAGCACAAAATTTGAGATTGATTCAAATTTATGTTCGACATCACCAAGAATCTACGTTGCAGGATGGCTCATTGGCGCCCTCGGGAAAATTACACACATCACATTATAGGAGGGGACAAAGCCTATTTTTTTCAATGTGGGCACATAAAACTTGGCAGGTATGTAGAACATCTCAATATACACAAAAAATTATATTATGGCACACACACAGGCGTCGGCCATCTTGGGTCTAACTTGAAACGTCCAAAATCTAGACCTTGTACTTTAACAAACTTTTTTTTTTTACCCGACGGATGCCAGACTGGTTCAGTATCATCAGGTCATATCTGGGATCAAGACTTGTTAAAATAATTGACATGAGTCTAAGGGTGTGGTCATAATGAGCTCTTAACAAAGCGGCCATTTTGAAACATAAAAAATCCATTAACTTTTGCTAACATTGTCGGATTCAGACAAATGCAATGTAGCATCTGTGTATATTGATAGGATGGACAAAATTATGTGTGGGTTAAAGTACTATCTTTAAGAATAGGTCTCTCACACCCACTGCAAACTTACAATGGACTGTATACATTTATCTCCAACATGACATTGGAAATATTGGACCACATATCAACTAAGATTGATATGCAGCTCTCCCACGCCACAATGTGGCGTGCCTGTCTGCAGTCGCAAGGGTTGTGAGGGCCCTGTATCACTGCTTGCAGTTTTAATTTCTCCTAACATTGTTTGACTATCAGCAAGATTTTCACCATTTAGAACTTCACCACTATAATTAATGTGTAATCTGTAATAAATCACCTTGCACTGTTAGTTCTGCACTGCTCTTACTGTATACCTACTGTTCAAAGTATACTTTTATTTAGGTTCTCTTCCTTTCAATTCATGCTGCCCCTAAGCAGCCACTTTATAAGAGGATGTACCAACACTAACACAGGACCCCAGTCCAGATGAGCTTTTGTGCTTTCTCAAGGTCACTAACCACTCCTTTGAAGATATTACCTAGGCTGTTATTCAGTGGACTATACGTGCCACCGAAACGGCAAAATTCCTAGTTTGTGAGATGCCCCGCTCCTGCCGCGGCTTGTAGGCACCTGCGCTCTTGCCTCCATGGATGTATTAAAATAAAGCTTGCCTCGTTCACTGCCACAGCGCCTCACACGCGTACGGCCGCGCTATCCCAGAATGCAGTGCGAATGGCGCGTCATCGGAGAGGGACCATGATGGCGGCGGTCGGTGCACCTGAAGTGATCGCACAGCTGGAAAGCGCTGCAAAAGTTTTAATGGTAAGTGTTTGTGGAGCTGTATGCGACTTGTGAGCGACAGGACACGACTCGGAGCTGTCCGTGCGGGTTCGGGGTTCTGTCAGGGGAACTGGTGCTCTTTGACCGGGGAAACGTGTGCGGCTGAAGCATGGCGCAGTCCCGGGCTGTGTGCATCCCTCACACACCGCTCATTGTCGCAGTCCTGGTGCCTTACTCCCGCGCTGAGGTCCCGGTAATGTGTAGGAGACCTCCGTTCATCCACGGCCTGATGATTTCACATGGGGCCCAGTTATCCGAGGCTGTGTTAAATGTGTTTTTACTAAAGGTTCCAACAACATTTCTACCCGCTAAGTGTTGCTGCGTTCCCCATAGGAGTTCTGACCCCAACGGCCTACAGGGGCGCAGCCTACAGGGGTACGGGCGCAGCCTACTGGGGTACAGCCTACAGGGGCATGGGCACAGCCTACAAAAGCACAAAATAGAGGTGCAAGGACACAGCCTACAGGGCACGGGCGCAGCCTACTGGGGCACAGCATATAGGGGCATAGGCACAGCCTACAGAAGCACAAAATGCAGGTGCCTATAGGGACACGGTCTACATAGGCACAACAGATTATTACAATTAGTGCTTCCCATAACAGGGCTCCAAGTTTCCACATCCATGGTAATAATAATGCCAATTTGCACCATGAGCCCCTCCAACCACCACCAATCCCTCACTCACACACCACATTTATGCTAGAAAAGGTGGGTGAAGTGTCTAGCCTAAGGACCTGACCACAGTTGGCAGTAGACTAGAGCCACTACCTCATTTTCACAGTAGCATAGACTTTATTTTAAGGTTAAAATATACTTTATAAATCCCTTCTGAGGGAAATTCATTCTATGCATTTGACACATTCTTTAAGTATCTTAAGTAATCTTTAAGTAAGTAAGGTACTCTTGATCTTGAGCTTAGCTGGAGGTTTTGACCTATGGTGCATGTTTTGGGCTTATCCCCTTTCTGTTAAATTGGGGGCCTGTCCAGCCAGGAATACACATATTGTATTCTGACTGCAAATTGTGATTTCATAAATGTTTTAGTCTCCTCTTGCTTTTTGTATTGCCATAAACCTCAAAAGTGACTGGCTGTATAGTTAAAAAGAAAAATGGGATACTGGAGATTTACTCACAAGATAGGACTGTGTTGTCGACAGGCTGCTTGTGAATGTAGCAATTCATCGAGTTACCACTCTGATAGCTCCTGTATGTGTATAGACCCTCCTTCTCATTTCTTGTCATAATGTCTTGTATACCACTTATCGTTTTCCTTCATTACTGTCCAATGTGGCGTTTGCTTCCTAGGCTCCACCCTCCATGGTCAGCTCCGAGCAGAGGCAGCACGCGGAACACATCTTCTTGGCCTTCAGGAAGTCTAAGTCCCCGTTTGCGGTGTGCAAACAGATCCTAGGTACCCTGCGCACTAGCACATTCATTGTAAACAAATGGTGAAATCATTTTTTTTATGACCCATGCCCATTTTGTACAATAGAGTAGTTACAGGCCGATGGGCTCTGCTGATAATTGGCTGGATATGTAGAGCAGATTTAGATAACGTAGTAGTAGATAAAGTATTATCTTGTATTATTTTTATATATAAGAATAAGAGTTGGTGAGGGAGTAGGGCCTGGGAGAGATTGCTAGTTTACATGCATGGATGACAATAAAACTTCTTTAGGCATGTTTTTGATGTGGGAACAACGTTATAACATGGTAGAAAGCTCCAAAAAGTCCTTTCTGCATAATTCCCCCTATTTAAAGTGGTATCCTTTTCCCTTTGTCAGAGAGCAGTAAGGTGGACTACGTGCTCTTCCAGGCGGCCACAGCCATTATGGAGGCGGTGGTCCGGGAGTGGATCCTCCTGGAGAAGAGCAGCATCGAGTCTCTGCGAACGTTCCTACTCACCTATGTCCTCCAAAGGCCCAAGTACGCCTGACACACAAATGTACACACACACACACACATACACTATCCACCTATGTCCTACTGAGGCCCAAGTATGTCTAACACAAACACAGACTACACACCTACGTCCAGCAGAGGCCCAAGAATGTCAGACACGTGCACGCAGACACACTCACATGTGTGACACGCATTTGTCTCTACATTTGAGCTGACCCTTGCCCTATGCTGTTCAGTCTGCAGAAGTATGTTCGGGAGCAGATCCTTCTGGCTGTGGCAGTCATCGTTAAGAGGGGTTCTCTGGACAAGTCCATCAGCTGCAAAAGTTTGCTCCACGAAGTGGGCCAGCTGATCAGCAGTGGAAACCCCACAGCCGTGAGCTTGCTCATATCCACTCAGACAGGACACAGTGTGGTTAGGGCTGTGGATTCCATCACATTTAGTCACCCGGCGATACGGAGGACCAAAAGTTACATAATTGGAAATGGGGATTATTCAATTGATGGTTACTTAGTCAACCAAAATTTGTGTTGTATTGACTAATTGTTTTATTTAGAGTATCTGAGGCAACAGCAGAAAGGAGAAGTGAGAGAGTGAGTTAGTAGAAGATTAGGTAGTTTCTGGTATTCTTAAAAAGGCAGAATCAAACTCAGGAGAAGTTTAATATGGCTTTATGTAGAGACATTGTTTCTGCATAAATAGTATTTTTTGTATGAACTCCCATGCAGGTGTAGGCTTTAGAGTGCAGTGAGGGTCAGATATATAGAGATGTGTAATAGTTTTGACACGCCTCCTTTAATTGATGGGCAGGACATGTCTTTATTTGATTAAGAATTTCTTTAGTTGACTACTGCCCTAATTGGAAATAAATAAATACAAGTCTATGCTGCAATATATTAAATCAATTGTGAAAATTGTGAATAAAAATTATAAATGCATACATGCATTTACACATTAATGCATATATTTTGGGTATTAAAAAGCTAAAATATGCTTGCTTTTATATTTCTGTATGTATTCATCACTATAGTTAATTATTTATACATTCATTTTTAAATGCATTCATCCATTTCTTTGTTTTACATTTATTTATTTATACATCTATTTGTTTAAATGTTTTTTATTTGAAATACATTTATTATTGTATTTATTTATTTCCAGTCTTGTCATTTTTGCAAAGGAATTACAGAAATGACATAATTCAGAATAAAACAGTTGATTTACACCACCATAGAAGTGCGTTCTATGGGGATGTGTTTCCATGACTGAAAAAGTGACTTGACTAGTACAAGTTACGTATTCTACTTTAAGGGCCTACGTTGCGCTATTTTCTGATCTGTGTTATGTTTCCTCATCAAAACATGGCTGGAGTTGTGTTTTGTTTCATTCACACATTTAACATGCAAACCCTGCATATTAAGGCAGAGTTCTCTTAAACAGAATACAGGAAGTGCTCCACTGTGTTTTAAACTCCATACATCTTCATTAGAATCATTTGGATGATTTCAGACCTGGAAATTCTAATCAGTTTTAAACATAAGACTAAAGGTAGCTGTTAACTTTAAAACTACCACTACATGTCATCACAAGGTGGAACAGAGCATTTTGAGCTTTGGAGATGTACACAGACTAATAATAAATGGTAATACAAATGTGTGAATGAAACATGACAAAACTCCAGGTATGTTATTGAGGAGATAACAACTCAGTTTTGTGTAATATAGGACCTTTAATGACAGATTTTGATTCTGATAAAAATAATGAGGACTATACTTTTAGATTATATTGGAGCAGCCCTAGTTCTGGTGGTGCCTTGTAGACAGCCTCCAGGTCAGGTCTGTGGAGGTCTTCACTGTGTGCTAGTGATGCCTCTGTGTGTGCAGCAAACCCTGGCCTGCTCAATCCTCATGGCCCTGCTCAGCGAGTTCTCCAGCTCCAGTAAAACCAGTAGCATTGGCCTCAGCATGGAGTTCCACGGCAGCTGCAAGCGGCTCTTCCAGGTCTCACCTTGTCCATTACCAAAGTCCCTCCTCTCACTTCTGCGCTCTCTCCCCTTTGCTCCTCTCTGTTCTCTTCTCTCTCCCCCCCTCTTCTCTTTCCTCTCCACTTCCCCTCCTCTCTCTTCTGCTCTCTCCTCTTTTCTTTCTTCTTTTTCTTTTCTTTTTCTTCTTCTTTTTCTTGTTCTTCTCCTTTCTCTCCTCCTCTTCTCACTTCTCTTCTTTCAGCTCTGTTTTTCTCTCCTCTCTCCTTTTATCTCCATTTATCTCCTCTCCCCTATCTCCTAGCCCCTCTCTCTTTCGCATTGCTCCTTTTCTCTCGTCTCCTCTGCCACTCCTCTCTCCTCTTCCCTCCTCTCTTCTTATGTGTGTCTCCATGTATCTTGTAGGAGGACGCTCTACGGCATATCTTCGTTATGACAATGGAGGTGCTACAGGAGTTCAGCCGCAGAGAGAACCTAAGTGCTCACATGTGCTCAGTGTTCCAGCGCTACCTGGCTCTGGCCAATCAGGTGCTCAGCTGGAACTTCCTGCCCCCAAACCATATCCTTTCTCTGAGACATAAATGTGACAGGTGAGAGCCAATTTTGAAGCATGATATATTGTGATAAACAATAATATTGAAACTACTTTATGCCACTGGTGGAATAACAATAATGCAGGATAATTCTTGTAAACCATTTTAAATGGGCCGTGTCATTAAAGGTCCTGTAGGCCCGAAATTGATTCTTGTGAGCTTACAATGCTGTTAACTCCTCAAAAACAATATATGTACCGTAGCTGTTTTGTTTCATTCACACATGTTTGAGAAACTTTTATTATTAGTCTGTCTACATCTCCAAAGCTCAAAATGCTCTGTTCAAGATAAAGAAATGTACAGGAGTGTGTTAGTATTAAGGTATTTGTGAAGCGGTAGTTTTTAAACAGCTGGCTTTTTACCTACTTCAGTCAAGATTGGCAATTTCTGAGCTGAAATAATTCTAGTGACAGTGTATGTAGTTTAAAAACACTGGAGCACTTGTATTACCACATGACATCACAAGGTGGAGTGTTTTCTGTTTGAGAGAAGAATTCAGCCTAAATATACAGGGTTTGTGTGTTAAACCTACAGCTCCCGGAAGAGCTGTAGGAAGTGTGTGTGTGGAGAGGGAAGCCTGGGCCTCCCTGCTGAAACTGCTGCCTCCGCGAACCGACCCTGGATAAAGCGGATGTTATTTAAGTGAATCTTGAATGGGCAATGGCAAAATATTTGCCAGTCTTCCTTCCTATGGTAGGAACTAGTGTCAATTTTTAAAGCTACACAAGGTACCCAAGCTGCCCTATGTTTCTATGCTGTGTTTGAATCCCTTTCCTTTGAGAGCTGCACCACATCTATTTATGATAGATTTGAAATCAACTTTATCTTGTGTATTGTATTGTGACTTTTGTATTCAATTGCTTCATGCTTTGTTATTACCTATTTACCTTCTCAAAGTTGTATTAGTAAAGTGATTAATGCATGTTTGAGTAATCTTTATTTTCTTATATTCAATACATCATTGCTCCGACCCCTACCCTATTTTCACCACCACCGGTCCACACCCACTGTGACGTACGTACTTACTTCTCCAATTAAATTTTCTCAATCAATCAGTGCTAGAGATAGGATTTGACAGCATTGTGTAGCCATGTTGGCACACATGAAAACAAAACAGGTTCTCACTAGCGCCATCTGCAACTACCGTATTCATAGGGGGGTGCCGACAGCATTTGTTGTGATCACATTTACAGCAATGTCAGCTCCTCTTGGTTTTCCTGGTGAGTTTTCCAGAAATCAACAGACTGATTTCTTTTTTTTAATCACTTTAGATGAATATTTTTAAAGAGGCACTATGTAACTTTTTTGGTGAGGGTTCTGCCTCCTGCTTGTCACCATGCATTTTTGCCTGTAACACTAGTGCTCCTATTAGCCTTTCTTTGTACGATCCATCTGTTTCTTTCAGGCCTTCTGCTGTTTTTGATCCATGTTAGTGTATCACTTGCCATTTAGAGCTGACACTGTTGGTAATGTATTCCTCCTTCCCCATGCAATCCAGTCCTATGCTTATCGAATAGAATTGTACGTAGGAGTTTGAATGTTGCTGAAAGGTAAAACCTTAACTTTAAACCCTGGGCCTCAGATGTGAAAGGTCACTTAGTTTTTTTAGTGTAGTGTGTTCTAGTGTGTGTATTTTGGGAAGGTGTGTCTAATTCATTGCTGTGTTTTATCATTTTTGTTGTCTACTGCACTCTAGTGAAACTGTGTAGTTTTGGCTCTCACAAACCTGCTGGCACATCTTTTAATACTCACCTGCATGTTTTAGGTATGTGCATAGCTTTTGAACAGCTTCTGTTCAGGTGGCGAAACAGGAATGGACCACTAAAGCACACCTATTCTTTGTGCTGCTTATGGCTCTTGCTTAAAAGTTTACAGAGGATAATATACTCATCCTGTAAATAATGGTATATATGCTAAATATTTTGATTTGTATGATATTGTAAGGTTGTTTCCTCATCAAAAACATCTTTTAAATGTCATTTATGCTAGCTTGAGTAATCTAGCAATGTCTCCCAGGCCCTATTCGTACCCTCCTTACGGTTAGCAGTACGATCCTATCCAAAAGTCTGCCCACTACACAAAAGCATGATACAAAACGATACATTACAACTTGCTGTTGTAATAAGTATATATATATATTTTATTTTAATAGCTATATCTCTACTTTTTTATACTATTATTCAGTGTTTTTATGTTGCACTTTACCACTGAAGCAAGTTCCTAGTTTGTGAGTTGTGTTCATTGACAATGGCAGTAAAAGTCTTCTGATTCTGATTTTGATAATAGTGCCCTAAAGGGGGAGTGACTTAGAGAAGATAACATAGGAAGGGATGACACGAAAACTGAAATGTACTAAATATGTTAATATATATATATGGCATTTTCAAAACGACAAAAGGTAACATGGTAATCTAATATATGCAGGAGCTTTTGGGCTTTAGCTTTTGAAAAGCTTTTTTTCTGAGCCCTATCAGAACAAGTATAAGACCACATAGACTAATACACCCATGGACCACTATGGAACCTACTGGATGAGAATACTACAATTTGATTGAGAATCACATTCTATTGTCTAAAGCCCAAAATCACAATAGCAGTTGCCTCTCAGAGCTGAACATGACAATTGATTTAACCAACAAGTTAGAAAATCAACAATGAAAGAGAAACATACAAGCAAATTAATCAACAGAAAACAAGCAAATGTCCCAGAACATCCTCTGTCCTTAGACCCTCCTTCTTGGCAAGGAAAAACAAAAAAAAAACAAAAACCCTAACAGTGGGAAAAAGAGAAACCTCGAGGAGAACCACAGTGGAGGAGAGATCCACTCCCATGGACGGGCAGCTGCAGATGTGTCAAGGACTAATGCGCATCCATTTGCAGATAGTGTTCAGAGCTGTAGAGCCAATGTCTACTCAACTAAGGGACAGAGGGAGGCTTATCCACAGTAGGGTAGCCAGGTATTGGGTCATCCAGCCAGGTGAGGGAAGGGAGGATCTGCTTCCACAGAACAGGATCAGGCCACAGGAGGGGCATCTGGGATCCAGCCATCACCGGGCGATCAGCTGTCAGGCATCTGAGTTACAACAGTTGCACTCCCCAGAGATGAGTGGGACAGGGAAAAACATGTGAATACCAATGAACAAACTCCAGGTGAACTGTTGTTGACAGTTAAAGTAGCAGGAAACAGAGGATAGTGCCTAGGTTACCATATGCCCCCTAATATAGCTGCTCCTAAGGCCACTTAAGAAAAACTGCAGAGAGCAGAGTGCTCTGTTTGGATGATATGGTACTATATCATCTTGAAAATACATGTGGGCCGTACCCTTTATGGCTTTATATGTCAGGAGGAGAACTTTGAATTTAATTATAAACTTGACAGGAAGCCAGTGAAGGGACTCCAGCACTGTGGTAATGTGCTCTCTTCTCTTAGTTCCTGTTAGGAACTTGGCTGCTGCATTTTGAATTAGTTGACCGCTTTTCATAGAGTTTTTAGGTCACGCGGCTAGTAGGCTCAAGACTAGATTACAGTAATCCATGTATAAGTCTGTACAGTAATACAGACTTATGCAAGGATAAGTCAGTGTTGATCTTTGATCTATGTGATCGGGATATTTCTATACAATTATATTTAATGAAATCATTGCAAATGAATGATATAGAATTCTTGACATAACTTCTCTTTTATGACCATACCAGTCCCAGTTCCCCTGTGAGCTTGGGCATTGCAGAGCCGTCCTGATGACTCTTGGATTAGTGGCACATGTTCAGTGACAGTTGCTCACATTGTTGCATAAAGCTTTTGTTGGGCGTGTGGCTTATGGTGGCTCCAGTGTGTGGAGATATGACGGCCCCCTATCACTTTCAAAGGGCTGGTCCTGAGCTGCTCCATGGAGAATGCTTGGCTCGTTCCCACCATACGCCTGCGCTCAAAGGATATAGAGAGGCTATAGGACCCCCGACCCCCGGCCTCGCCATTTGGTATCATACACTCTTGTAGCTTGGGATCAGAACAGGCTCAAGAGATGGAATCTGTTTGGAAATGATGCGCTATATTTTGTGTCTGCATATTGGAATTAAGATAGGAATTTTAATCATAGAAAGCATTTTAATTCCTGTCTGAAATAGGATAATGCAATAGTTTTTTTCATGTCAAGATGTTTGTGAGGGAAAAAAATAATAATTTTACAGTCAACAATTGATAATAAGCAGACCTATTCTGCAAAATTGACTTTTCAGAGCTTTCACTCATGTTATAATTATTTCCCCTCGGCATTTAATCATCCAAAGTTGTATTTGGAGTGATTCATGCAGGATTGAGCAATCTCTTTCTTATTTCCTCTGCTCTGTACTTACTTCGTTCTTCTTGCCATATATTCTCTAGCATGATCTGCAACTATCCATCAGCGGTGCCAACTGCTACACAGCTCTTTGTTGTGATGACGCTGACGGCAACGTCAGCTTCCATATTGCAATTTAAAATATCCAAATTTTAACATAATGATCCATGTTTATTTCTAATATGTTGGTATTTGATCAGCTTTGTCAAACCATTAACAAAAGCAAAACTGATGAGCTTGTAGTTTGTTTCATTCACACGTGTTTGAGTAATCCTATAACACTGAGGTGTCTACATCACCAAAAGCACAAAATGCTCCATTCCACCTTGTGATGTCATGAAGTGGTAGAACGGCTACCTTTTACCTTTTGTTCAGTATAGATTGGCAATTCCAGGACTGAAATTACCCAAATGATTCTAATGATGGTGTTTGGAGTTTTATACTTGACATCTGTATTACCACTTGACATCACACATCACATCAGAGTGTTTTCTGTTTGAGAGAGCTCTCTAAATATGCAGGATTTGTGTCTGTGTGTGAATCCAGGACAACTCCAGGTATGTTTTTCGATGAGGGAACAAAATTATAACTTGGATCAGAAAATGCTGTAACACTGGCCCTTTAATGTAACAAAAACAGACTGATACAAAGTGGTAAATTTTTAGGTTGATGTTTAATACATTGAATTGAAAGTTATTCCTCACTTACCATATTCTGTGCATCTTAATTATTCACTATGATGAGTTTATGAGCACTTTTCCCAACTCTCAGAGACCATTGTGAGGTTTTGCCATGACAGTAAAACAAATAACTAGCCTGCTAGCCTACACTTACTGATTATCGAACAATGCCATGCTTTCTTATTGGATGCAGACAATACACAGCGGGCTTACTTTGACCTCAAGAGCTGCTTATACAATATATCTGTAGTGGGGACTAATTTTGCTCAAATACATAGAAAAAAATGGACATAGGCCCTTTAATTTGTTATGTTTATTTTCTGGAACAGTATATTGGACATGGGTTAAGGCTTCTCTATTGGCCTTTCACTACATCTGAAACAAATAACTGGACCAGTTAGTACCAGTACCAGAGTGTACCAGTGCGTTCCCCTCGCCGTGGCCTGGTCCAAGTATGCCAGTAGTGGTGTGTGAAAGCCCACTGGACCCAGGTGAAGGACACATGAGGCTTCTGTAAACTGAAGCCTCATGTGTCTGCCTGCTCTGCTGTGTCAACATGGGCTGCACGCTCCGACAGCTGGTGCACGCCTACAGGCTGTCTGGAGAGCTGCACTGTGCCTTTCACCAGCACCCATATACCCATATACACTTTTTGCATGTATATGTTTGCTTTGCACTTGTTGGGAACTTTTTCAATTCTTTTTGTAACAGATAAAATTTGAACAGTACAGTGAGAGTTGAAACAGTAGTTGTAGTAACCTAATAAGGTTTCATTATGTGGTCTACAGTGGTGGAAGAACAACTTAATTTTGCTAAGTAAAAGAAGAGATAAAAGAGCAAAAAAAAAACCTCAAGTAAAAGTATCACATGAAAAGGTAGTTTTACATCCCGTCCTGGAGAGAACACTGCTGGAAGAACGTTATTAGATATTTTAGAACTCCAGCCCAGGGGAGCAATAAGTCAGCATGCTGGAGACAGTGTGGTTCTGAGGAGGGGAATCAATACCACATATTTTGGGCTTGCTCCAAATTAAAACTGTATTGGAGTGAGATCCATGCACGGTTAAACTTAGTTTTGGAGTGAACATGCCATTCAACTTTGAAACTTTGTACTTAGGAGGGGTTGCTCTTTTGGAACGGAGAAGTGATAAAAAGCTGTTGCAAGCCCTCCTGGCAGCAAGTAAAAAGAACATCACTAAAAAATGGCTAAATTCTGCTCCGCCTTCAGTGGATGGCTGGATTGATATAGTAAATGAAATATTTAGGATGGAAAGGCTAACGTACACAATAAATATTCAAAGGAACAAATTTTATTGTATTTGGAACAAGTGGATTAAGTATATCGCTCCAATTAGAACAGACTTTTTGTGACTTCTCCATTTTGGGTGAAGATTTATATTTTTATGGTATAATGCATATATAAATGTTTGACTACACTTTATTTTTCCATGTAAGCACCCCGGTTTTTGTAAATAGTTTTTGGGTTTGTTTTTTTTTTTGTTTTTTTTTTACTTCTTTAATATGTTAAAACGGGATGGGACTAATTGACCATGGTATAGTTTTGACAAGCACTTTTCTTAGGGGCTTTGATCAATAATGTTTCATACAATACTTGTACTGGGAAAATGTGCCTGTAATATGTGCTCTTCCCGAAATAAAATATTCATTTAAAAAAAAGAAAAGGTAGTTTTAACAAGTGTTAAATTACTTAATATATATATTTTTTTTCAGATTTTGAGATCTAATAAAGCTTCAAATGTTATTGATTTTGATTGATTCTGGTTTTCAACATATTTGGTTATCTTTGATCACGCCGAAGATCATAAATCTGTTCTAATATAAAATAGTTTTGCAATAGAATCCAAATAGAATTTGCCTTACTGGATCCAAAAATCATTAATTAAGTTTTCTTAAACTTATTTAAATCAAACCATTTTTTGAATTGTATCAACTCTGTTTCAGCTTGTGAAATTAACTGATCAACATCAAATCCTCAACAATATAAATTTGCATCATCTGCAAAACTTACCAACTTTAATATTCCAGATACTTTACAAATGTCATTCAAATAAAGAATGAATAATTTTCGCCCCAGAACAGAACCTTTGGGAATTCTGCATGATAGAGCTTTATGAAGCAATACTACGTGATACCATTCATTTCGACATATTGATGCCTATTGTTTAAGTAGCTTTTTAATGACTCCTCTGGTCCTATAACAATCACACTTCTGTAAGAGTAAATTATGGTCAACAGTGTCGAATACTTTACGTAGATTGATAAATATACCAATTGTGTTTTTTTTATCAACTGCTGATGTTACATTTTCTATAAAATCCATCATCTAGAGATGTAGACTTACTACTACGAAATCCATACTGTTGATCACATAATATGCTAGATTTTTCTAGAAAACTATCCAGTTGTTGAACAAACAACTTTTCCAGTATTTTGCAAATTAATCTAATAATGAACTGGGCCTATAGTTAGTTACTTGTTGCTTATCACCATCTTTAAAAAAAAAAATTGTACTTTATTCAAATTTGAAAGAATATACCTCCACAAATCACAACATTTATAATGCCACTGTTTCCATAATACCCATCTTCAATACAGCAGTTGTGTTTATACAAGGTATTATAACATACATTAAAAAAAACAAACAAAAAAAACAAGTCAACAATAACATAACTTTGTATCTTGAACTAGGGTGTAAGAAATCATGTCATTTTGCCTCTCACCAGGGCACACTTATATAAGGTAAGGAAGAGAAAAATAAAAAGACTAAAAAGAAAATTTAAGACTGCACGGGCATCCTCAGTCAGCCCTATACAAAGTCTGATCTACTTTGTCTAATGTATTGTAGCTATTCTTTCCAAATTTTATTAAATTTGTCCACTTCCAACCTAACAGATGCAGTCACTTTCTCCAGATTATAGATGTTAAACATAACATCTACCCATTCTTCCACCCTAGGCACCAGATCTGTTTGCCATTTTCTCCTGATTGCCTTTTTACTAGCCAGTAACATTATTCTCATTTTGTAATCTTTTCTTCTTAAGTTTTGAAATTCTATATCTAGGAAAGACTGAAATATTGAATTTAAGGTAATTTTAATATTCAATACTTCATCCAGTCCAATACTGGATTATTGAGGGGCAACCCCAGAAGATGTGGAAGTGATCTGCCTTATCTGCACCACAAGACCTCTAATATTTTGTATCTGCATACTTTCTCTATGCCGGAGTTAGGATTAAACATATTATATGCTTCCATCCATACTCCCTCCAAAACCAAGAGCTGGTGGTTTTCCATTGATAAGAACTTATTTGTTCCCAATCCACACCTAAAATGTTAATCTTTGCTTGCCTTTCCCATCTTTCTTTTACATATTCTGTGATTTCCACTTTTAGATCCTCTAATGCTGTGTACAATTTCGAAATAACTTTACCACTTAACTCTGATTTTGAAGCATTTATGATAATTTTCAGAATATCTGTCTGCGATAAATCGAAATTCACATTTTTTTGTTCTTGCTTTAGATAATGCCTTAGCTGCAGGTATCTGTAAAAATCCTGGTTACATAGACTGTACAAATCTTTTAACTGCTGAAAACTCATCACATCATCTCTTTTAATCATCTCCCAATACATTTTTGGACCGTTTTCCCATATTTTAAATGTTCCATCCAATTTGTTTGGCTCAAAATCAGTGTCATAGGCGATCCATCTCAAGAATCTGCACTGTTCTGTTAGATTATGCTTTTTCATAATCTCAGACAAAATCAATAGAGACACCCACAGCCATGAGTTAACCATTTGTTTCCAGTTTGTCTGTAGTTGCACATCACACATTAAAGCTTGTATTGGTGGCATAATTTTCTCTTCAATGTCTATCCATCTTCAGTGTACCCTGGGTCACTCAAACTCAACAAGACCTTCAACTGAGCAGCTTGATAATAGCTCTTTAGGCATGGCAGCACTAGACCACCTTTCTTTGCAGTTGTAAAGTTCTATATTTAATACGTGGCCTCGGTGAGTCAGTGTCAGGGGTTCGGCGGAGGTCAAGACACGCACCCGACTCATATGATTCGTGGACTGCGAGTGTCTCCAGATGCTGGCCGTGTCCCAATTCGACAAATGCACCCTTGTGCCTATCAAAGTACCCGCCCGACTTAAATGAGCCATTCAAACGGTATAAAAACATAAAACGACATAAAAACGAAGAAAAGGAACAGACTTTGCTGTGAAAATGACAGAGTGGCCAAGGTGAAGCCATGCATTTCTGAACTGGTCTCTCAAAGGCAACAGTAGAAGTCACACTGATTTGCAGTAAATATTCATTATTATTCTAGCCTGATGGAAATTAGGGGATGGGTGTGTTTAAATGTTAAAAATAATCCATCCATCCATCCATTTTCTTCCGCTTATCCGGGGCCGGGTCGCGGGGGCAGCAGTTTAAGCAGGGACTCCCAGACTTCCCTCACTCCGGACACATCCTCCAGCTCCTCCGGTGGGACCCCAAGGCGTTCCCAGGCCAGCCGAGAGACATAGTCCCTCCAGCGTGTCCTGGGTCTTCCCCGGGGCCTCCTCCCGGTGGGACATGCCCAGAACACCTCCCTAGGGAGGCGTCCAGGAGGCATCCTGAGCAGATGCCCGAGCCACCTCAGCTGGTTCCTCTCAACGTGCAGGAGCAGCGGCTCTACTCCGAGCTCCTCCCGTGTGACCGAGCACCTCACCCTATCCCTAAGGGTGCGCCCGGCCACTCTGCGGAGGAAGCCCATTTCAGCCGCTTGTATCCGCGATCTTGTCCTTTCGGTCATTACCCAGAGCTCATGACCATAGGTGAGGGTAGGAACGTAGATTGACCGGTAAATCGAGAGCTTCGCCTTCCGGCTCAGCTCCTTCTTTACCACAACGGACCGATACAGCATCCGCATCACTGCAGACGCTGCACCGATCCGCCTGTCAATCTCACGCTCCATCCTTCCCTCACTCGTGAACAAGACCCCAAGATACTTGAACTCCTCCACTTGGGGCAGAGACTCACCACCCACCCGGAGAGAGCAAACCACCTTTTTCCGGTCGAGAACCATGGCCTCGGATTTGGAGGAGCTGATTCTCATCCCAGCCGCTTCACACTCGGCTGCAAACCGCCCCAGTGCCTGCTGCAGGTCCTGGCTCGATGAAGCCATCAGGACAACATCATCTGCAAACAGCAGAGATGAAATCCTGTGGTTCCCAAACCAGGCCCCCTCCGGCCCCTGGCTGCGCCTAGAAATTCTGTCCATAAATATAATGAACAGAACCGGTGACAAAGGGCAGCCCTGGCGGAGTCCAACATGCACTGGGAACAGGTCTGACTTA
Organism: Periophthalmus magnuspinnatus; assembly: GCF_009829125.3. Classification (NCBI taxonomy): domain Eukaryota; kingdom Metazoa; phylum Chordata; class Actinopteri; order Gobiiformes; family Gobiidae; genus Periophthalmus; species Periophthalmus magnuspinnatus. The sequence goes on along the minus strand of NC_047146.1, from coordinate 28,852,355 downwards.
CTGCCGGCAATGCGAACACAGCTCCTGCTCCGGTCATACAGGGACCGGACAGCCCTTAGCAAAGAGCCCCGGACCCCATACTCCCAGAGCACCCCCCAAAGGACACCACGAGGGACACGGTCGAATGCCTTCTCCAGATCCACAAAACACATGTGGACTGGTTGGGCATACTCCCATGAGCCCTCGAGGACCCGATGGAGAGTATAGAGCTGGTCCAGTGTTCCACGACCAGGACGAAAACCACACTGCTCCTCCTGAATCCGAGGTTCGACTATCGGTCGGATTCTCCTCTCCAGTACCCTGGAATAGACCTTACCGGGAAGGCTGAGGAGTGTGATTCCCCTGTAATTGGAACACACCCTCCGGTCCCCCTTTCTTATTCAGAGGGACCACCACCCCGGTCTGCCATTCCACAGGCACTGTTCCCGACCGCCACGCGATGTTGCAGAGACGTGTCAGCCAAGACAGCCCCACAACATCCAGAGACTTGAGGTACTCAGGACGGATCTCGTCCACCCCCGGAGCCTTGCCACCGAGGAGCTTGCCAACCACCTCAGTGATGGACGAGTCCGCCTCTGGGTCCCCAGTTTCTGCTTCCTCCTCGGAAGACGTGACAGTGGGATTGAGGAGATCCTCAAAGTATTCCTTCCACCGCCCGACAACATCCCCAGTCGAGGTCAGCAGCTCTCCACCCGCACTGTAAACAGTGTTGGTGAAGCACTGCTTCCCCCTCCTGAGGCGTCGGACGGTTTGCCAGAATCTCTTTGAGGCCGTCCGATAGTCCTCCTCCATGGCCTCCCCGAACTCCTCCCAACCCCGAGTTTTTGCCTCTGTGACTGCCCGAGCCGCGGCACGCTTGGCCCGCCGGTACTCATCAGCTGCCTCAGGAGTCCCACGAGCCAACAAGGCTCGATAGGACTCCTTCTTCAGCTTGACGGCATCCCTTACTTCCGGTGTCCACCACCGGGTTCGGGGATTGCCGCCGCGACAAGCACCACAGACCTTACGACCACAGCTACGAGCAGCCGCATCGACAATAGAGGTGGAGAACATGGCCCACTCGGAGTCCATGTCTCCAACCTCCCCCGGGATCAGGGAGAAGCTCTCCCGGAGGTGGGAGTTGAAGACCCCCCTGACAGAGGGCTCCGCCAGACGTTCCCAGCAGACCCTCACGATGCGCTTGGGCCTGCCAGGTCTGTCCGGCTTCCTCCTCCGCCAGCGGATCCAACTCACCACCAGGTGGTGATCAGTTGACAGCTCAGCCCCTCTCTTCACCCGAGTGTCCAAGACACGCGGTCGGAGGTCAGATGACACGACAACAAAGTCGATCATCGACCTCCGACCTAGAGTGTCCTGGTGCCATGTGCACCGATGGACACTCTTGTGCTCAAACATGGTGTTTGTTATGGACAAGCTGTGACTAGCACAAAAGTCCAATAACAAAACACCGCTCGGGTTCAGATCGGGGAGGCCGTTCCTCCCAATCACGCCCCTCCAAGTGTCACTGTCGTTACCCACATGGGCGTTGAAGTCCCCCAGGAGAACAACGGAGTCCCCGGTTGGTGCACTGTCTAGTACCCCTCCCAGGGACTCCAAGAAGGCCGGGTACTCTGCACTGCTGTTTGGCCCGTAGGCCGACACAACAGTGAGAGACCTGTCCCCGACCCGAAGGCGCAGGGACGCGACCCTCTCGTTCACCGGAGTGAACCCCAACACGCAGTGGCTGAGCTGTGGGGCAATGAGCAAGCCCACACCAGCTCGCCGCCACTCCCCGCGGGCAACGCCAGAGAAATGGAGAGTCCAACCCCTCTCAAGAAGTTGGGTTCCAGAGCCCAAGCTGTGCGTGGAGGTGAGGCCGACTATATCTAGCCGGTAACGCTCAACCTCCCGCACAAGCTCAGGCTCCTTCCCCCCCAGCGAGGTGACATTCCACGTCCCCAGAGCTAGTCTCCATGTCCGGAGATCCGGTTGTCGAGGTCCCCGCCTTCGACTGCCGCCCGGATCTCTCCGCACCCGCCCCTCATGGCTCCTCCCGCAGGTGGTGGGTCCACGGGAGGGTTAAAAATAATGAATAGCATAAATACAATAAGTTAATTATTGGAATACATAAGGTTAAAAATTAAAATAATTTCAGTGTGGTAGTATTAAAAAAGATCAAGTCTTTGTAAAAGGTATGTAATTTGGAGTTCATGCATTGTACTGGTTTTATTCTTTGAACACAGTGATGTTAATGCACATTTCATTTTGTGCACCAGTAAAACATACATGTCTTGAATTTGAAAAAAAAAAAAAGTTTTCAATAAAGAAGGGTTCGGTGAATGTGCATATTAAACTGGTTGGGTTCAGTACCTCCAACAAGGTTAAGAACCACTGATCTAGATATCATTTTGTCCCACTATTTAAAGTCTTTATCTGTTACCTCAAGTGAAAGATTTTGAAATATGTATAGTAACCGAGGCAAAACTTCATTTTTATCACCTCCACTCTTGATGCCAAATGGAACTAAATTCCACCGAGATAGATCTGTTTTAATATTAGATAGTCATAGTTAGAAGCTTTCAGGGTTTCCAGATCTTTTGTCAAAAGAATACACAAATACTTCATTGGCTGCTGATTGGCTGCAATTAATCATGCAATTCACTTTTATTTTTTTGCTCGGCTCATAATTGAAAGTTTTAGCCTGTTTTTTTTGCAAATTAATTTTGTAACCTGACATTATCCCAAACTCTGTCATTGTTGTCATCAAAATTGACAATGGTGAGTCTGGGTTCTCCATCCAATTAAGACATTGTCTCAAACAAGGCTATTTTCTGTTCTATTCCTGACTTTTAGTATACCTTTAATATACTCTGTTTTATCCATTGGCTTAATGGTTCTAGGAAGATGGCAAATAATAATGGGCTGACTGACCATCCTTGACGGCATCCCCTTTCTAGATTGATTGCCTTAGATAGACTACCATTAACCTTGATCCTTGCTATAGGATCCAGGATCCTATATATGCTATAGGACTCCTTGTGGAAGTTAAATTCCTTCACGACTTTAAACAGAAATTCCCATCCAACTGAATTAAATGCCTTTTCGGCATCCATTCCCAAAAATTGCAGCTTCCAATTTCCTTTCTGTGATATATTGCATGACATGTAAAGCACGATTGATGTTGTCATGCGTTTGCCTTTTTTTTTTTTATAAATACGGTCTGGTCTAAACTAATAATTTCTGATAGGATATTCTCGATTCTCTGTGCTAAAATCACTGTAAAGAGTCTATAATCCACATTAAGCACACTTATTGGTCTGTAATTTGAGTAATCAGTTCCATCTTTATCCTCCTTTGTTATCACAGAAATTATGGCTTCCCTCCAAGATTCAGGAATTCTACCCCCTTTAATATCCAGTTAAATGTTCAGTCCTACTCAGTAGTGGGACTAGTGTTTTCCTATATATTTTATACCATTCAGAGCTAAAACCGTTCACTCCAGGACTTTTGCTGTTATGGAGCTTGGAAATTGCTGAGTTGATTTCATCTGCTGTTATTTCAGTCATTAACCTTTTGTTCTGTTCCTCTGTTATTTGTGGTAAAAGTAACTGCTCTGGAAATGAGTCTATTTGGGACTCATATTTTTTTATTCTGGCATACAGCTTGGTATAGTAGTCTACAAAGCACTTATGAATATCTTCTGTTTTCTATACAATTTGTTTTGTTTTTGGGTCTTTCATCTTATAAACATGTCTTGTTGTCTGTTTTCTTTTTAGTCTATAAGCCAATAGTTTTGCAGATTTGCTCCCCACTTCATAATATCTGTTTGGTGTAGATCATTTTCTTTTGGATTTCTTCTGACATAATGCTTAATTAATTTCTGCCCTTTTTGTTTTAATCTCATCATTAATTTTACTGTCCACATTGTTTTTGTTTATCCCTTCCAGTTTTCTCAGATCAATTTGTAGATATGTCAGTGTAGTTTGTTTCATCCTTTTCATGTATGTAGATTTAGCTATCAACTTTCCTCTTAATACCGCCTTGCATGCATCCCATAATACAGGAGGCGATACCTCATCATTATCATTTACTTCAATATATTCAGAAATTTACCTCTCAATTTCTTCTCTCATCTGACCATTGAGTAGGCTTGAGTTCAGTCTCCACACTGTTGTTTTCCTCTCAGTATCGATGCATATTTTTTAAAAAATAGTGGGCAGTGGTCTGACAAATTCATTACTCCAATATGACAACTTTTTACGCTGTATCAGTCCCGTCTCTGTACTAGAAAATAGTCGTTGAGTATAAGGTTTGGGGTGCGAAGTAATAGGTATAATCTTTTTTAAATGGGTGAAGTTCCCTCCAGATGTCTAAAATCCCAATTTATGATATCAATGTAGAAATTATTTTACCAGTAGTATTTTTTAGTCGGGCTTTCCCAGGGGACTAAAGCTGTGGGGTGAGCCTCTGGTTAAGGTCACCACCACCAATCAGCACCCCTTCACTCTCTGTTGTCACCAAATCCAAGATGTGTCTAAAGAAACTCCAATCAGAGCCTGGAGAGGCATAAATGTTGACCAATGTAACCAATATTCCCTCTAGTCTACCCATCACTGGAATATATCAACCTTTCCCATTCTTTAGCGTTTTTAGCATTTCAAAACTAATTCTGTTGGATATCAGTATATACAACAAAAACATCCCTGACTAATGCTAAACAAAACAAAGAGAGGAAAACACTCAATTGTCCATGTACATAGCTTGTACCATGAATTATCAGAAGCAAAGCAATCTTACGTTAGTCACTTTATTGGTTAGGAAACTCCTGTTGTTCTAGTGGCTCCCTCACTAGTCCTCGTCCCTGCTTCTTCTGTAGTTGAAGGCTTTCAGTTTCTGATTGCATCCCAGAGATGATACATGGTCCGGCCTGTCTGCCTCCTTTGCGGAGCGCCACATCTGACGTGAAATCCTCCTTATCGGGTCCTCCGCAGGCTTGACAATGCGCACTTGGAATCCTCTTGCAACCATGTCTTTTGTTGCTTCTATTGCTGTACTATATATATGCCGGTCTCCTATTCATAAAAAACATGGAGTTTTGCCGGAAAAGGTATTTGAAATCATATTTTTTTCTCTTAACGGCCTAGTGTAGTCCTTTCTTTTCTTCATTACTTCAGGTGCATAATCATGATCCATATAAACCTGCTGCTCCTCATACAGGAGACCCCTCTTCTCCCATGCCTTCTTGATTATTTCTTCTTTGCTCTTGTAGTTTGAGAGCTTCACAATAATCGATCATGGGGGTGCATCTTTGGAAGGAGGAGGACCCAACGCTCTGTGGGCTCTCTCCATTCAAAAGCACAAAAGTTGGCGGCAACTCGAGTTTCTCTCTGAGTAGAGCCTCTACGAATACTCCAACTGATACTGCGCCATTCTCCGCTTCTTCTTTGATACCGTGAATATATATATTATTTCGAGTAGCATGGCCTTCCTGATCAATCAGTCTCTCACCCACAGTGCGTTTTTCTGCTTCATCTATCCTGGCTTTCTTTGTTCTTCTTTTATGTCTTTAAGGTTTTCCATGCTTTCTCGATGGAAATATTTTATCTCCTGCAAGACTAGCCTCCAAATCTGACATTTTCTTATCCACTTGTGTTCTTTCAGGGGAGTCTTCAGTTAGCATGTCAGCCTTTGCACCAGCTAGCTCCACTCTTAGCTTAGCTTGTTCCTCATTTTCGTTTGATTCAGTGGTACAAATACATTTTTTGTTTTGCGTCTTGTCATCATCAAGGCCGCCAATATTGCCTTGATATCTTCTCTTTTCACTTCAGAGTTTAATCATATGGGCTTATCACAACTTATTTCTGGGGGGCTATGTTTTTATGCTGTTGCCATGTTTGAGTTCCGGTTGGAAGTCTAAAGAGTCTCCGCTTATCACCATCTTTATAGGTAGGAAGCACCAGTTTAATTTTCTCAGTAAATGTTCATGTTGCAGATAAGTTAAAAGCTTAACTATACTGTTAATGACCTCCTTGATTATTGACATATGAATATTGTTACAATCTGTAGATCTCTTGCTCTTACATTTTCTTACCACCTCTAATATGTCACTCTCAAACACACTTCCACACATGACGTCTCAAACTACCATACATGACCATTCACACAGACTGGCTCCTTCTTTTCTGGATCACTCGAGAAAACTCTAAACCTAAAACATAATTCTGCCCACACCAGTCCATCTTTTCCACAATCAGGGAATAATTTAGCTCCATAAAATGCTTCTTTATAAAAGAAAAAGATATTTAGATAACTGTACACTGTATCTACAGTGTACAGTTGTTTACATACATTGTCAGTTACTTTGCCATCATTTTTCATTATTCTTAATGAATGTTTGGAATTAGGCTGATCACCTCCTTAGAGTCCAAGTTGCCTTGATATTGGGTTTAAACATTCTCAATAGTATGCTATAATAATATTGCTTCTGTTCTCTTATAATTGTAGTTAGTCTATTTCTATACTGTTTTTACTTTACTTCATTTTCCTTGATAGGTTGTTTTATACATTTTTTATATAACTGATTTTTCTTTCTACATGATTTTTCCAGACCGCGTGTTATCCGTGGCTCATATCTATTTTTATGTTTAACTTTGACTCTCCTTGCTGGACAATAATAGTCATACAATGACATAAATGTATCAAGAAACGGATTATGGGAATCATTTGTATTTTCAATGTCGACCTCATTCAAATCATGATTACCAAGTTCCTCTTTAAACGGCTCAGTTGTCTCTGGCTGTATAGCTCTCTGTAACTTATTGTTAACAAAATCACTTGTCTTAGTATACTATCTGGTAAAAAAAAAAAAAAAAGTCGCCACCGAAAAAAAAGTTCACACATTCTAATATTTTGTTGGACCACCTTTAGCTTTGATTACAGCACACATTCGCTGTGGCATTGTTTCGATAAGCTTCTGAAATGTCACAAGATTTATTTCCATCCAGTGTCGCATTAATTTTTGCAGCACATTCCAAAGATTCTCAATGGGGTTAAGGTCTCTGGTGGCCAATCCATGTGTGAAAATGATGTCTCATGCTCCACTCTTTAACAATTTTAGCCGGATGAATACTGGCATTGTCATCTTGGAATATGCCTCTGCCATCAAGGAAGAAAAAGTACATTGATAAAATAACCTGGTCATTCAGTATATTCAGGTAGTCAGTCAGCTGACATCATTCTTTGAGCACACACTGTTGCTGAACCTAGACCTGACCAACTGCAGCAACCCCAACCAATTTGCTTAGTTAAATCCAGGCAACTTTTTTTTTGACCAGGCAGTGTATGTTCAGATGATTTCAACAAATCAATGTTAAAATCCCCACATACCAAAAGACCCTTACTACTTTGTTTAGAATATAACTCTGTAAGTTTCCTGTTAAATTCATCAATACATGATCCTGGGGTTCTATAAACACAGCTAATCAATATACACATGTGGACAAAATTGTTGGTACCCGTCAGTTAATGAAAGAAGAGCTCACAATGGTCACAGAAATAACTTGAATCTGACAAAAGTAATAAGAACAAAAAGATTCTATGAACTTTTACCAATAAAAGTCAGACATTGCTTTTCAACCATGCTTCAACAGAATTATTTTAAACAATATACAACAATAAACAATAAACCTGGACAAAAATTATGGTACGCTTAACTTAATATTTTGTTACACAACCTTTTGAGACAATCACTGCAATCAAACAATTCCTGTAACTATTAATGAGCTGTCTGCACCTCAGCAGGTATTTTGGCCCACTCCTCATGAGCAAACTGCTCCAGTTGTCTTAGGTTTGAAGGGTGCCTTTTCCAGACGGCATGTTTCAGCTCCTTCCAAAGATGCTCAATAGGATTTAGGTCAGGGCTCATAGAAGGCCACTTTAGAATAGTCCAATGTTTTCCTCTCAGCCATTCTTGGGTGTTTTTAGCTGTGTGTTTTGGATCATTGTCCTGTTGCAAGACCCGTGACCTGCGACTGAGACCCAGCTTTCTGACACTGGCCAGCACATTTCTCTCTAGAATCCCTTGATAGTCTTGAGATTTCATTGTTCCCCGCACAGATTCAAGACACCCTGTGCCAGATGCAGCAAAGCAGCCCCAGAACATAACAGAGCCTCCACCATGTTTCACAGTAGGGACAGTGTTCTTTTCTTTATATGCTTAATTTTTCCATCTGTGAACATAGAGCTGATGTGCCTTGGCAGAACGTTCCATTTTTGTTTCATCTGCTTATAGGACATTCTCCCAGAAGCTTTTTGGCTTGTAAACATGTAGTTTGGCAAATTCCAATCTGGCTTTTTTATTATTTGTTTTCAACAATGATGTCCTCCTTGGTTGTCTCCCATTAAGTCCACTTTGCCTCAAACAGTGACAAATGGTGCGATCTGACACTGATATTCCTTGACCTTGAAGTTCACCTTTAATCTCTTTAGAAGTCTTTCTGGGCTCTTTTGTTACCATTCATATTATCTGTCTCTTTGATCAATTTTCCTCCTGTGGCCATGTCCAGGGACGTTGGCTACAGTTCCATGGATCTGCTTGGAGATGGACTTATAGCCTTTACCTTTAACATGCTTGTCTATAATTTTCTTTCTAATCTCCTGAGACAACTCTTTCCTTTACTTCCTCTGGTGACATGGTGTGTGCCACACTCAACATGGACCAAACAGCACAGTGACTACCTGTAGCCCTATATACAGTGAGGCAAATAAGTATTTGAACAACCTGTGATTTTGCAAGTTCTTCCACTTAGAAATCATGGAGAGGTCTGAACTTGTCATCTAAGGTGCATGTCCACTATGAGAGACATAATCTAAAAAAACAATCTGGAAATCATATTGTATGATTTTTAAAAATAATTTATTTGTATGTTACTGCTGCAAATAAGTATTTGAACACCTGTCTGTCAGATAGAATTCTGATCCTCAAAGACCTGTTAGCCCACCTTTAAAAAGTCCACCTTCACTCCACTTATTATCCTAAATTATAAGCACCTGTTTGAGGTCGTTAGCTGCATAAAGACACCTGTCCACCCCATACAATAAGTAACACTCCAACTACTAACATGGCCACGACCAAAGAACTGTCAAAATGCATAGGAGACAAAATTGTAGACTTCCACAAGGCTGGAAAGGGCTACGGGGCAATTGCCAAGCAGCTTGGTGAAAAAAGATCCACTGTTTGAGCAATTATTAGAAAATGGAAGAAGCTAAACATGACTGTCAATGTCCCTCGGACTGGGGCTCCATGCAAGATCTCACCTCGTGGGGTCTCAATCATCCTAAGAAAGGTGAGGAGCTGGGACCACCGTTTCCAAGGTTACTGTTAGGACACTAAGACGTCCATCATGGCATAGAAGGTTCCCCTGCTTAAACCAGCACATGTCCAGGCCCGTCTTAAGTTTGCCAATGACCATTTGGATGATCCAGAGGAGTCATGGGAGAAAGTCATGTGGTCAGATGTGACCAAAATAGAACTTTTTGGTCTTAATTCCACTCGCTCCGTAAGAAGCATATCAAGGTTCTGGAGAGGCCTAGCCAGTCTCCAGACCTAAACCCAATAGAAAATCTTTGGTGGGAGCTCAAACTCTATTTCTTTGTGACAGCCCAGAAACCTGACTGATGTAGAGAAGATTTGTGTGGAGGAGTGGGCCAAAATCCCTCCTGCAGTGTTTGCAAACCTGGTGAAAAACTACAGGAAACGACCTCTGTAATTGCAAACAAAGGCTACTGTACCAAATATTAACATTGATTTTGTCAGGTGTTCATATACTTATTTGCAGCAGTAACATACAAATAAATTATTTAAAAAATCATACAATGTGATTTCCAGATTTTTTTTTAGATTGTCTCTCACAGTGGACATGCACATAAGATGAAAATTTCAGACCCCTCCATGATTTCTAAGTGGGAGAACTTGCAAAGTCACAGGGTGTTCAAATACTTATTTGCCTCACTGTTTAAGACCACTGACTGATTACAAGATTGTAGACACCTATGATGCTAATTAGTGGACACACCTTGGATTAACATGCCCCTTTGGTCACATTATTTTCAATCTTTTCTAGGGTACCATCATTTCTGTCCAGGCCGTTTCATGAGTTTATTTTTTTTAAGTATTTCTGTTGAAGCATGGTTGAAAAGCAATGTCTGACTTTCTTGTGAGGTGTTCATTTATATATACACCTGGGCCTTTGAGTTTTTGTTAACTTTTGCACTTCAACGTAATGTTTGCGGTTTGCAAATCTTAGAATGATCTTGAGGCTATTCCCTTGTTTCAGAGGAATGACATGATAGTGTGACAAGCAGAGTTGTGTCTTTGCTGTGAAAGAAGTCAATAACTTGTTGTTCAAGTATATATTTTTGGGTATATTTTTTCACTGTATCTTGGACAAAGTTACTTAAAAATTAAATCCAAATAATATCAAAAGGCTCAGTATTTTATTATTTTTTGTAATGACCACATTCACGTATGAGACTGGAATGTTGTTTAACCTTTTGAGGATGAAGCTATTTATCTAATCAGAAGTCTCTAATTCTGTGGTTGTTCTGTGTAGTCTGTTGCTCCTTTCTGCTCACCAAGAGCCTAATCAAAAGCAGTCTTAGTCTTTCTTCAGTCCTAAATCAAATCTGGTAGTAAGACTCATATTTAGTCCTTAGTCAGCTCCGGTTCAGTTCCGGTACTGTATGTAAACTTCTGGTTTCAACTGTATACAGATTACAGAGACATTTTAAAGCCTCCCAGGGAGAGACTCATTGGTGCACATGAACATAGAACATTTAACAGAAATTAATCTCCTTTATATCACATTTTAGAAGCAAAACTTTCTAAAATTCTCCATTGCAATTAATGGGATTTCTACTTAACCGGAAGTGCCACCACAAAGAAGTGCAGTTTAGTAGCATTTAGAGGCAAAAGTGGGTAGGGCAGAATAAGGTCAATAAATAAGTAGGCTAAGTGAGTGTGACTTGAGACTAGCAGTTTAAGAAACAAATTCGGAGCTGAGTTCCATATTTGGAATTCCAACCACAAGTATCATAGCAACCAGAGAGCCAATCCAGAGTCAGACTGTTGGTTACACCTTTTCCCACCTGCACCGCTGTCAATCAAACCTATTGCTAATGCCAGAGGGAGTGACCTCGGGGAAAGTAGGCACCTGATTTGTCTGTTTATTAATGTTCATATTTTGATTTATGGAGAAAATGGTGGAAAAAACCCACAATGTAGAGCAGGTTAATATGAACATTTTAAGACCTAAATGACAAGGCTCACTGCAGCAGTTAAAGAGAGAGGGGCAGTAGTTTTTTAATGTAAAGTGAATTGGAGCCAGAGTTGATAGAGCCGAAAGCGTGCCTGTGATCACTTGGGAGGCGGAGGGTGAGGCGGAGGGTGAGGCGGAGGGTGAGACAGACACACTGGCTCTACTGTTTCAGAGTGCTTTTCTAGCAGCATACTTTTAATACTACTTGAATAATACTTTTATTGAATTAACAGTAGTCTTATTTGTGGATTTACTCACAACTTTTATTCAAGTGACCAAAAGCTTTATGTCAACAATATGAAATGATTTGAGTATTTGTGTTTCTTTAACTGCTTTTTCAGATATGATTTAGTTCCTCATTTTTGTGTCTATTGTTTGTGCATCATTTAATGTCTTGTCCTTCCTTTGCATTAACTTCAAATAATAAATTAGATGTTGCATCTTACTGGAATAATTTCTTGGACCACTGCTATATCGCTGGAGAATGGGACTGAATATGCCTCCGTGCAGTGATTGCAGGACCAGCAGCACACCAGTAGTGGCACCTGTGACATATAAATATATGTATATTGAGATGACATCCTTTGCAAAACAGCCCTAGCCAACTGTTTCCTGTTTATTGATTCATGCCACTCACATCAAGATAAAAAATATTACATTTACAGTGTATAATTCATCTAAGCCAAACCCAACATATTACATAAAGACTCTTCAAAACTCTGTGTAGAGGCACAGAGAAGTGAAAGAAATGCAGAAAAAGCTGATGATAAACTGGAAGTAGTTTTGTGTTTTATTTATCAAGTTAATATTAGTTATGTTCGGGTGACGTCAGCTCACGGAGCAGAGCCCTGCCCCTGGGCCTGGAACATGGAAATGCGACTCTACTGGAAGGATCTGCATCAAACAGACCCGCTCTATGGCCCCAAGCGAAAAGTGGCTATTGTCTCCCACCTCCAGTACCTCAGCAGTCCCAAATTGCTCTGGCCTTCTAGGAGATGCCATAGCTGTACTTACGGGAAAAATAACTTGGGGGATCTTAAGAGTGGCTGAGTAGAGATGACTTTATGCAATAATATATCACTATCAGAACCCTATAAAGTTAATACCGGAGGAATTGATGGACATGTTTGGTAGTGCAGCCTACAGACTGCCTTGAAGAGGGGGCGTTCCGGGTTTGTTATTTCACATGTTGAGCTGAGGAGCAGACTTAGAGCAGGATACAGCCTTTAAACCCCAGCACACGCTTCCGGCTGCGCGCACACCAGGGCCGATAATAAGGAACGGATACGTGAGAAGCTGCTAATCCCACAGTCCTCCCACTCATAAGAAGCATTGTTGAGTATTTAAAGCCACTACAATCAGCTATCCTCAGGAATCCCCAAGGCGGTCAGTCACTCAATTCAATATTACAATAAAGTGTAATCTTTATGCCAATAATGTAATAACTTTAAAGCAGGAAATCACAGTACAGCCTTTTCTAAATGATTCATATAATGAATAAAATATTAAAGAAGACATATTGCTTTTTTATTTTTATGTTTATTTGAATACGTACAGATACACAATTCAGTAATCTGATATAGGCCTTGGCCTTGGCTAATTTGCAACACCAGTTCCCAGAAGGGCTTTTAAAATAGTTGAGATTTCACTAAAATCCAGGTGCCTTAGTTGTAGAAAAAGCAATAAAATACAGTGAGTACTGTACTGTAACTACTGTTGCAGAAGCCAAGACTTTGTCTGTTTTTTTTTAAAGGTGGACAGTCAGATGATAGTCTTTATTTGAGCAGGTAAAGAGTCCCAAAGTTTAGCTCCTTTCACTCCAAAGACATGCTGTCCCTGTGTGCTGTGGCTTTACAGTCCTCCTGTGCTGTGGCTTTAGTTTACATTTACAAATTTACAGAGTGGTTCAAGAGCCAGTCCATTCAAACCTTTAAAGATGAGTTTTACATAGCTAAAATTACAGAAATTATCAAAAAAGTATGCTTTTTAAATCTGATGGGCTTTTTTTGGCTAACATTTTGTAAGCATGATTGTTTTAAGGTCGTTGGGTTGGTCTGAGACCAGACAATGGTGCAGTACAACAGCTGAGACATGACATGATATTAACAAAGGTACAGGCACTTTCAAAAGACAAGCACTCTCTGATCATCCTGAAGCAGTTAATGCTTGCCTTAATTTTTAATATGAGGTTTTTGACATGACTTTTAACGTTTAGTGTTATTTCAAAATATTTTTCTTCCTGAGCGTGATCTATGGGTTTGTTTATATATGGGTTATATAGCTTGTGTCTGCTATATAGTTATAATCTACAGTGAGGCAAATAAGTATTTGAACACCCTGTCATTTTGCAAGTTCTCCCACTTAGAAATCATGGAGGGGTCTGAAATTTTCCTCTTAGGCGCATGTCCACTGTGAGAGACAGGTGTTCAAAGCAGTAGTAACATACAAATAAATTATCTGTGTAGACCCTCAGTCGTCCAGGTCTGATCCATAGCAAACAACGAAGTTAAATCTGTCAACTGGACAAATCTTGTGGGAGTGAAGACATTTCGCTGCTCATCCAAGCCGCTTCTTCAGTTCTGGTCAGAATGCTGGTGGCCACTGCCTTTAAATCTATCTGAGGGGAGGGGCTAACTACACTGAAACTGTAAACAGCTATTGTCTCCAGTTTCAGCTGAAACTACCCTATTCAGCCCTTAACGACCCTGCTATTGTTCTCATTGTTCTGGGTCTGAGGATGGAGTTGTTGATGGGGGAGAGGTTATGTCTCAGGCCCCCATTTCTGTTTAAGGAAGGATTCTCTTTCCTAACAAAAATAGCTTCTTTAACTCCTCTCTCAAACCATTTCTTTTCTCTGGCTAAGATCTGAACTTCACTATCTTCAAAGGAGTGGTTAGTGGCTTTAAGATGGAGATGCACGGCGGACTGGGGTCCAGAGGAACTCTCCCGCCGGTGTTGGTACATCCTCTTATGGAGCAGCTGTTTAGTAGTAGTCTACTCCATTCTACACTGAATGGAGTAGACTACATTACTTTGTTTATGGCTCGGAGTTTTGTCCTTAGGGTGAACCAATTTTTGCCTTAAAGTGTTTGTGGGTTTGAAAAAGACAGGAATCTCATACTGTCTGAAGATTCTCTGAAGTTTTTCAGTTCATTCCTCATGATGCCATCTATTTTGTGAAGTGCACCAGTCCCACCTGCAGCAAAGCAACCCCACAACATGATGCTGCCACCCCTGTATTTCACAATTAGTGTTCTCTGGTTTTCAAGCTTCCTTCTTTTTCCACCAAACGTAATATTGCTCATTATGGCCAAACTGTTCAATTTTAGTTTCATTAGAACGCAGGACATGTCTCGAATAATGAAGGTCTTTGGTACAGTACTCGTTTCACTGTGGATAATCACACAACTATCAGTGTCAGCCAGCATCTTTTGCGTCTCCGTTCTGAGTGGTATGATGGCTGGACAGTCCTATGGTGTTCACAAGGTCTTTTGCTTTTGTTCTTGGGTTGATATGCCCATTTTGGACCAAAGCATGTTTATCTCTGGGACACAGAACGTGTCTCCTTCTTTAACAGTATGATGGCTGGTGTTTATACTTGTGTATAATTGTTTGAAGCGATGAACTTTGCACCTTTAGTAATCTAGAAATCTGGAAACCCAAGGATGAACCAGACTTGTGCAAGTCCACAATTCTTTTCCTGATATGGCTTGGCTGACTTTCACATGATGTTAGACAAAGAAGCAGTGTGTTTCAAGTGTGCCTTCAAATACATCCACAGGTGTGTCTCTAATTAATTCAAATGTTGTCAATAAATCAGAAGCTTCCAAAGACATGACGTCATTATCTGGGTTTTCCCAAATAGTTTAAATGCATAGTAATCATTCTATATGTAAAATTTTGACTTTGAAGAAAGTCATGAAAAATAGTTTAATTATTCTGGCATTTAACGATTATAAATAATTTTGGTAACTGACCTAAAACGGGAAAGATTTAGCCTGATTTTCATTCCAGACTGAGGACTGACTGTCCATTCCAGACTGTTTTTTATATAGTCTATGTAAATGTCTGATTTTTGTATGTTATAATGTTTCCTCATCAAAACCATGGCCATAATTCAGTTTTATTCACATGTTTAACACAAAAAATCTGCATGTTTAGGCTGAGGTCTTCTCTCAAACTGAAAACACTCCGTTCCACCTTGTGATGTCATGTGGGAATACAGGAAGTTCTCCACTGTATTTTTAAACTCTATACATCTTCACTAGAATCATTTGGATAATTTCAGCCCTGGAATTGCCAGTCTCTACTGAACAAAAAGTAAGAGGTAGCTGTTAACTTGAAAACTACCACTACATGACATCACAAGGTGGAACTGAGCATTTTAACCTTTGGAGATGTAGACTAATAATAAAGGGTTACTCAAACATGTTTGAATGAAATAAAACACAACTCTAAGTGTGTTTTTGAGGAGGTAATAGCATTATAGTATGGCTAAAACGCACAAGTAAATTTAGCAAAATAATAGGACCTTTAAATAATGAGCCTCAAAAAAAGTTGTGAGGCCAGGCTGGAATGAGGAGCATGCAGGAGCTCCGGTGACTAACCAAACTGTTGGCATGATGGATGTGGCTCTGTGCTCACTGGTGTGTCTGCCTCTGTTCTCCTCAGTTCCACAGAGAGGTCAAGATGGCAGCAGGTGATGTCATTTGAAAACATCTGACCACATGCAGCCACTTGTCCTAGTCAATCTATGTTCAGTCCCAGAGGAGGAAAGGAAACTATTGTGAATATATTGTGAAAAATCAACTAGCTTTTAACCATGCAATAATTGTTTCCCTTCTCATTTACAGTCTCGAAGTTGTATTTAGCTTGATTCATGCATGTTTGAGTTAGGGATGGGCGATATATTGGTTCCAATATTGCCCCACTCTCTGGGTTCTTTTTTTTGAACAGACTAATGTGTCAAAATTGAAATAGAAGAAATAGAAGACATTTTATAGCTGTATGTTTACACAAACATTTTATATCCCAGATAAATACATTTTATATTTTTATAATTTTTACAAATGTGAAAAGTTCAATGCTGTAAATTTTAAAAGCCAAATATCGGTTATTGGCCACGGCAACAGGTCAAGTTTCACCTGTTAAGGGTAAGGCTCAAAAAGTCGGGCCATCCCTAGATTGAGTAATCTTTATTCTCCTGTATTGAAGATGTCATTGCTCTAATCTACCCTTGTTATGGCAATGTCGCATAGCCATTTGGCACAAATGGGGTAAAAATTTGCTCGCAAGTGTGATGTGCGGCTACCCATAGGCAGGCTGACCAATGTGGCACTTTGTTGTGATTGTTCATGGCAACATACCATAAAGGAGCAGGCAGGAATTGGCTCCTAATACCTCAATACCTCAGGTTCCAAATGTTCTAACCCCGAAAGGCACTGGAAATCTAGGTACAGTTTTTAAACCCATCAAGAGTGCAGACCACATACTGTATCTTTCAATGAACCATTGTGATATGAATAGAAAAGTGTAATTTTGCAACGGCCAGTGCATTTGTGTGTGAGGAAAGGCAACTTATGCGAAGTCAAGTAAAATTTATTTATAAAGCATGTTTAAAAACAACCAAAGCTGCCCAAAGAGCTGTACAAATGTAATATAAAGTGCAATCTTATAAAACAAAACATGCAAAAACACGATAGAACAGTACAAATACAATACAGTAATAGATATTTCTCCAATGCAGCAATGTCGAGCATAATTGGGATTGTTCATGATTATCAATTCATCTAATCATAAACTGTACTTGTATAAATTGTAACTCAAAAAAACCCCAAAACTTCCTGAATGGTTTTATAAAGCTAGTCACGAGTACAATCTATTACACAAAGTGAATCAAAGCTAATGAAAGATCTAATTTTTTGAGACAATCGCACACATAATTGTGAAATGATGATGCTTTTTCTTACAATAATACTAGCACACATGTATTTTTATGGTAACTTCCCTGGTCCAGTGTGTACATGTATTTTTCATTGATGGGATTTTATTCGTTTATAAGCCTTGACTTAAGGCGAGGAGGGAGGGAGTGTGAGCTGTGGAGGAATCTCCAGGAGCAGCTGGGCATGGCACCAGTGCATAAGCCTCTGACCTGAGCCCCTCACTGCCCTGACTGCCTGAGCCATGTAACATACTGAGCCTCCACATCCTGCACTGCACTACTCCTATAACCGCACTAGCCCTGGTGACATACTGATCCCCCTTCCCCCATCCCTGACCTCCCCAGCCCCATGCCATTCTGCTGTTGGCCTTAACCCCCTGCTTCGTACTGGGACGACACTACATTGCCATGTTCGAGGCCACGCAGAATGTGACGCTCAAGCCCAGCGAGTCCTGGAGGGAGGCGCTGCTAGACACACGCATCATGGACCTCTTCTTTGCTGTGAGTAACCTCAACACTCCATGAGAACATGTACGCCTATTACAGGTAATATACAGCTATCTCCTAGTAACCCTGATACGCCACTAGAGAACCGAGAAGATGCACACCTCTTACAGTTGATATTGCTTGGTTTCAGATGAAATCACAACATTTTTTAGAGCAATAATATTTAATACAGATGGGGAAGGGCAGCTGAATAATAATAATCAGTGTAGTGAATATTGTTAAAAATGCAGATGTTTGTTGTAATACAAGACGTTAGGAGTTCTAGTCACTAAACATTTGTGGATTTACCTTTTGGATATTTCATGGCAAAATACAATGTAATCAATAGGAAAAAGTGGTTCTTATCCCCCATCGGAGTATGACATCATCACATTCTGGAATCTGAAAACCACCAATGCAGCTATCTCTGAGTAACCCCCACACTCCACTATAGACCTGACAACATGTACAACTCTTACAGGTAACATACAGCTATCTCTGAGTAACCCCCACACTCCACTATAGACCTGACAACATGTACAACTCTTACAGGTAACATACAGCTATCTATGAGTAACCCCCACACTCCAGTATAGACCTGACAACATTTACAACTCTTACGGGTAACATACAGCTATCTCTGAGTAACTCCCACACTCCACTACAGACCTGTTGTGTAAGGGGTAGGCTGCTGGGAAACCCTTATGTTTTTAACGAAGATGGCTATATATTACAACATTATTACTAGCTTTAATGGTGCTTAAGCTGTATGTAGTTGTACATAGTTCTCAAAAATGTTTGCCCAAATCCTAATGATCAAAACAAACTGTATATGTAGTTATAGTTATAATTTCTATATAGATTTAGAATAGTAATGTTTGAAATTGAAAGTGTTTGAGTTAAAAGCACTGTTTTTGCAAAAGTTGTCGTGCCCTGATATGCACAGAAATGTGTCTTTCTGGCCTCTGAAAGTTGTGAAAAGTGCCTATAAACTAATCGCAGGAGGAGAATAATTGGTCTGAATTCAAGTAATTGAGGAATAATTTTGGACCACTGCAAACAGTTTAAAAATTAGAACTAGTTTTGTTTTTCTATGTACCATTAAATATCTGGTACAGTACCTTTAACAATTCAATTTTATTATAACACAAGTTTTTAAAATGATCATTGTGGTATCAAAGATTTTCTTGGTGTCCAAATTGAGAAATTTGAATACTGATGACACCCAAGTAGAGGTGAATAGTACTTAGTTACATTTACTCAGTTACTTTTTGTTTTTAAGGAATTGTACTTTTCAGAGTATTTTCTAGTAGCATACTTTAACTCCTGAGTAATATTTTTATTGAAGTAAGAAAGTTGTGGTTCCTCTTCCCACTGTGAGCAAGTCTACAAGTGATAAAAGCTTTATGTTGACAATATGAAATTATTTGAACTTTTTTTTTATTGCACTGCTTCTTCAGATATGATTTAGTTAGTTTCATATTTGTGTCTATCCTTTGAAAATACCAGATACCAATACTGTGCATTATTTAATGTTTAGTCCTTCAAATTAGATCAACTTTAAATAATAAATCAGATGTTAAGTCCTGACCATTACTCTTTAAGACACTCTTACTTGAGTAGTACTTTTCCCAAATACCTTTTACTGAGTAATTTATTATACCACTGCTTTGTACTTCTACTTCTATTTTTGAAGCAATGTACCTCTTTGTAAATTTTTTGGCAACTCTACCCACCTCTGCATATAAGTGAGCAGCCTGTGGTGCCTGGCGGGTGCCTAGTTGTGGTCAGTGTGGAGCTGAGTGTTTGGTTTTGGGTGGGGGGTCTGCTGGGACGAGGCTGACCTTGTGTCTGCTGTCTCTCTGATATTTCTAGCGGTTCATGTGTTTTGTAATTTTTGGCTCAGCTGTCACTGACCTGCTGCACATGGAGGGGCACACGCCTGCTCCTCCTTCTCTCCCCCGCTCTCTTTTTTTTCCCTCTCTCTCTCCTTCACTTTCTCACTCTCCATCCAACCCCTCCGTCTGTCATCTCAGCTCTTTGTCCTGGGCAGCTAATCACACTGCTCAGATCTGCCCCGACCTTAATGTCCCTGATTGACTAATCCACCTGTCAATCACACCCATCTGATGTTGGGAAGATTCGCCGGTGACCAGAGTGGCATCTTCATAGAGTATTGAAGAAGTGTGGATTCTGGATCCCAGGCAAATTTATTTGTAGAGCACAATTTGCAAAGTAATACAGTGCTTTATAATTCAATTCAATTCATTTTATTTTTGTAACGGCCAAAATCACAACAACAGTTATCTCCACACAGAAAGGCCTGGGCGACCCGGGGATCGAACCAAACCTTCTTGCTGTGAGGCATGAGTGTAGCCACTCAGCCACCGTGCTGCCTACACACAAAAACAAACGGGAAAATCAAACAACAGGAAATATCAGACAAGACAAGAAAAATCAGCCAGGTGAGGAGGAGGGAGGGGGACGGAGGAGGGCCAGACCAGGAGGAGGAAGACCAGAGGAGGAGGATGAGAGCCAGGCGAGGAGGAGAAGGAGGCGGGTGGAGAAAGGCCAGGCGGGGAGGAGGAGAGGGTCCAGCTGTCATCGGGGCATCTGAAAGAGTTACGCTCCACAGGGGGAGTGGGACAGGGGACAACATGTGAATAGCATTGCTCATGAGAAAATAGGACAAAGCAGAGGATAGTGCTCAGGTTGCCATAATTCCCCCAGCTAGTTATCTCCTACTGCAGCCTATCTTATCCCGGGTTTTAATGTCACTCCCTAACTCCCTCACTAAGTAACCTGGTCATAAGCTATACCGAAGAGGAAGGTTTTAAGCCTGGTCTTAAATACAGAGACTGTGAGGGCCTGTTTAACATCAGCAGGGAGTTGATTCCATAGCACAGGAGCTTGGTAACTGAATGCTCTCCCTCCCACTGTACTTTTGGACACTCTAGGAACCACTAATAGTCCTGCATTCTGAGAGCGGAGTGCTCTGTTTGGCTGGTACGGGACAATAGCATCTTGCAGATAGGATGGGCCCTTACCGTTTAGGGTTTTGTATGTCAGGAGGAGAATTTGATTCTAAGCTCGACAGGAAGCCAGTGCAGATATTTTAGTACAGGACTGATGTGGTCTCTTCTTTTAGTTCCTGTTAGGACCCTGGCCGCTGCATTTTGGACCAACTGGAGGCTCCTTATAGTACTTTTGGGGCAGGCGGCGAGCAGAGAATTACAGTAATCACGTCTGGAAGTAACAAATGCATGGATGAGTTTTTCAGCATAATTTTTAGGTAAAATATTTCTAATTTTAGTCATATTTTGCAGGTGAAAGTATGCGGTTTTACAAGCTAGGTTTATATGGGCTGTGAATGAGAGATTTTGATCAAATAGGACTCCAAGATTTTTTACAGTAGGGCTAGAAGCTATATTCACATTGTCGAGTGAGATTATCTGGTCCGACAGAGAATCTCTTTGACCTTTGGGACCAACGACAATGACCTCTGTTTTTTCAGGATTTAAGAGCAGGTAATTCAAGGTCATCCAGGTTTTGATGTTCTTCACACAGGCACTGAGTTTATCTATTTGATCAGTCTGATTTGGTTTCATTGATAAGTACAGCTGAGTGTCATCAGCGTAGCAGTGAAAATTAATGCCATGTTTTCTGATAATGTTACCCAATGGCAACATATACAGAGTAAATAGGATTGGACCAAGCACAGATCCTTGTGGAACACCACAGGCTACTTTAGAACAGGGAGAGGTGCTCTGGTTTATACTAACAAACTGGTACCTATCAGATAGATAGGATTTAAACCATTTGAGGGTGGTCCCTCTGATTCCAATGTCACATTCTAACCGCTGCAGTAGAATGTTGTGATCAATGGTGTCAAATGCTGCACTGAGGTCCAGTAGGACCAGAACTGAAGCCAGCCCGTTATCAGCAGCTAGTAGTAAGTCATTTGTTACTTTAAGCAGTGCGGTCTCTGTGCTGTGGTGAGCTCTGAATCCAGATTGAAATTTTTCAAATATATTATTGTCCTGCAGGTGGCGGCAGAGCTGTTTCACCACCACTCGTTCTAGAATTTTTGAGAGGAAGGGAAGATTAGAGATAGGTCTATAGTTGGCTAGTTCATCAGGATTTAGGTTAGGTTTTTTCAAAAGGGGTTTAATCACAGCATACTTAAAGGACTGAGGAACGTAGCCATTTTCTAACGACATATTTATTGTGATATGGATGGAATCTATTATTAGGGGGAGGGCTTCTGAGGGGTCTGATTGGAATAGGGTCGAGCATACAGGTTGATGGTTTGGATGACATGATGGCTGAGGTAATCTCCACCTCATCAACAGGAGTAAATTTATCTAATATTATTAGAGGATCTATGTGGGATATTGGTATTACAGACTGGATTAGCTCAGAGCTGATTTTTGGAGTAGCTTTGTTGATTTTGTCTCTAATGGTTGTAATTTTGTAATTGAAGAAAGTCATCACAACTAATGTTCGAGGGGATAAGAGACTCATTAGGAGTGTGGGAGTTTGTCAGCCTGGCTACAGTGCTGAACAGAAATCTGGGGTTATTTTTGTTTACTTCTATTAGATTTGAATAGTATCTGGTTTGGGCTTTCCGCAGAGCGGCCTTATAAGTGAGCAGGCAGAGCTTCCATGCCTTCAGAGACTGCTCAGAGCGCGAGCGGCGCCAAAGCTTCTCTGTGCGTCTTACATGTTGTTTGAGTGTCCTGAGCTCTTGGTTTAATTCTTTTCTGTTTTAGCGGAGCTACAACATCGAGAGCAGATTTTAAGCTGAGCATTGTTCTGTCAACCAATTGATCAGTGACAAATGGATTAAAATTAATTTCATTGTTATAGAACAAGGCACATTCAAATCCCAATACAAATAAATAAAAAAAATTATAATAATTATACAGTCAACAATTTGCACTATTGCTATGTTATTATGGGGTTATTAAAACGTGTGAATTTGTGTAATATAAGAGAAAAGTGCAGATAAAGTTTTTTCACTCATAAGCACAGTGAAACAGAGCAGGTTTGAGTTTAGATTTAAACAGAGTGGAAGCCCCTATCTAACAAATTGGCTCTCTAGCCCCTCTTAAAATTGCATTTAAAAAAAAAAAAAAAATCATATAAGAGAATCTATTTGCCCTGGACTTTCACACAGGGCTTATTTGTTATGGGACACAATGTGACAAAGTCAAATTACTCTAGCTATTGCTAAAATAATGGCGGAAAATTATTATTATGACCCCACCTTAAACCCAATAGGAGGTCTGCCATATTGGGTGCAACTTCTTTATTGAAAAATTGTACCCCTCATACTAAGAATACCTCAACTTTGGATTTTCATTCAAAAGGCTTGGAAACTGTTCAAAATAATCTAGACCCATTTGCAATTAAAGATTATTGTTTAGATTTTTGATTAACCCGTTAACGTTCCAACGGCCCGCCGTCGCCTTTACCTTACAACTTTACAGCAATGTACATATATTTCTGCGTCACCCACACAAACAATCTACACATCAAATGAAAGCTACGGCACTCATCTTTCTGAATATGTAAACCATTTACACCTGTACTCATCACAGTACTGACAGGAAAGCCGTTTTTACAGAGAAATCAGAAATGTGGATTTATGGAAACACTTTGGTCACCTTGAATGTTGTAAAGTGTTCTATAAATAAATGTTGATTGACTGATTTGGACATCACTTATGTTTGAGCGCTCTGGTTCTGTCAAACATCAACATATTCACACAAAGTTGGGCTCATTCGTTCTGTAAAGGTCCAGAGAATATAATCCAGTCAAGAAATTATGTCCACAAAAGAAGTTAGATCCTCCATGTGAATAAGGTGGGGGTTGTGAGTTACTGGAGCCCTGAACAGTGAATGAGTGCTACAGATGACTGAAAGAGTACACCCCACTTTCCCCCTTGTAGAATCAAGCAGTTACATTATACACGTTTAGTGATGTTTTCCCCTTAAAGCCAATGAGGAGCGGAACACGACGATGCATGACATACAATGGTTTCTCGTAAACAGACGGAGTTTGCTGCGCACGTAAAAGGATGAGACTGGATGCAAAGATCTGTTTTGCAGCAGTTTTGTGTTTTAAACAATGGACAAAACAAAGGAAGTACACGACCGAGGACACTGTGGATGTTTGTACAAGTTAACCTAGAGGCATCTCGGAAGATCTCATGATGAGATTCAGATGCTATTGTGCTGTTGACTTAATTGTGGGTCAGATATATCATGTGTAACCATTAGCCCCTCCGACCACCACCAATCATTCACGCACACACCACTTGAGCGAAGCGTCTTGCCTAAGGACACAATGACAGAAGTTGGTCCGAGCGGGACTCGATCCTCCATCCTTCCGGTTGGGGGACCAAAGCTCTAACCACTGAGCCACTCTTGCATAATGACTGTCACTGTACAATCATGTACAGTGTGTTTTTAGTTATATATATTTCTTTTGACCCATGCCACTTGTTTTGACTATATTTTATATGCAAATATACATTTTATATTGTGTTTTGATATGATATATAAATGTACAGAAATAGAGCAGCTGCGTGTGCAGATACAAGCCGTGTCCCAATTCGCCCACCTGGCCTTAGAATCACCATTGGAAGGGCGGTTCGAAGGGCAGTTACGTAATTTCCGGCGCGACAAGGGCTGTCCCATTTCAACCCACCCTACTGAATGCGGCCGACAAACCTGCCCTTCCCTTTCCACCGTTTCCATGGAGATCGGACGTAACCGGAGCATGCATCCGTGCACAATTCACGCACTTCTATATCCCATCATGCACCGCGACTACGCAAGAAACAGAAGAAAATGGAGTCCGTTGCGCAATACACGTTCAAATGTTCGTACTGGTTTACCTCTTCTACCACAGTATGACATGAAACTGTTAAATCTGAATAAAGATCTGTACAGTGTGTTTGATGATTAAAAAGGAGTTACATGGAATAAAGGAATGTGCAGTTATTGCTAAACAATAAGAAGACATTATTATCATTAAAAATTATTACTGCAATAAGAATAATGTAAAAATGCTCGTTTCTATTGTAAGCGTCAAAGACCAAGAGACTGAAACGTAAAGTCAGAAGGGTTTAATGAGTTGCACACAGGTAATGTGAACAATGATGCAACGGACTCTGAGGAAAGGACAGAAGAGAGTCCTGAGACGTGCACAAAATCTTCATGAGTTCCGTACATTCCATACGTCTGCGCCCCTCGTGGGCACGTGTCATTTACTTTCGTGTTAGTAAATCAAGACACTAGCTTGATGTAGCGCTGCACTGCTAGAAAATACCTTATAATAATCAGATGAAAAGAACTGGCACGGCATAGAAGGGAAACAGTGCCCTCTACTGTTATTAAAGTGGTGTAGCCACTGGCCAAAATACCGAACCATTAAACTGCAATATCCCACTATATGTACAACTAATCAATGTTCTCTTGTTTATAGACTATGAATGTAGAAATTATATTGTTACCTCTGTCTCTGTTATTACGTTTTCACAAGGTATATTTTGTTTAAGTTATGAAGTAGCTACAATTGAGTAAAAAAATCACCTCAAACGTTATATTTGCCTATTAATATTCAATCTAAACAGAAAGAAACGGCTGTGATGACGACATCTTGACTTTTTTTCTATTAAATAACAAATCATTAAAAATAAGGTACGTAATGTACGTATCGTACGCTCAAAGACAGCGGTGGAAGTGCGGTCCGTGGTGTGGGCCTGTCCCACTTCAGCAAGATGGCGGCTACACTGAGGAGGGCAGATTCTCGACCGGAACCTTGAAACTACACTTTTGAAGAGTACTTCGAAAGGACCCTTGAAGGGTGCATTTGGCGAATTGGGACACAGCCACAGATTCCTCTCAGTGTGAGCTTTCAGTAGAGCCCTCATTGCCCCAACTGTCTCCATTTGGATAGGTTTGGAGAGGCCTGGACTTACTAATGATAAAATGAGTGTAAAACTCAAATTTTTATAGGTATTGACCTCAAATTTGAAATGTGAGTGGTCAACAGGATTTTCAGTTGAGATATAGTGTATTTTTGTCCCCAGCTACCTGCTGCAGCTTTCTACACCTTCATTTTAACAAAAAAATTTAGGCAAGGATGAGAAAAATTATTTTTTATGTGTGTTCCAAAGCGTATAAATGCTCAGCAGACAAACTTACAATGATTCTGACATCTGTGGGTAAAACTATAGGGTGTTACCTTAACAAAGACCCCAAACTTGTGTATTTACTACTGAGGGTTCAATAATGGTGATCATTTTAATTTGGAGAGGTCAGAACAAAGGCAATTTCACCAAAATTACCCAGAATGCTAAGGGGTGTGGCTAACCTGCAAAACATCCTTTGCTTCCTCTGGGCCACATTGAGTGTGGTACACACCATGTCAGCAAACAGCACAGTGATAACCTGTAGCCCTATATATAGGCCCACTGACTGATTACAAGATTGTAGACACCTGTGATGCTAATTAGTGGACACACCTTGGCTTAACATGTCCCTTTGGTCACATGATTTTCAGTCTTTTCTAGGGGTACCATAATTTTTGTCCAGGCCTGTTTATTTTTTTAAGTAATTCTGTTGAAGCATGGTTGAAAAACAATGTTGTCTTGTTATATATACACACTACTGTTCAGAAGGGTCACCCAGACAATTGTGTTTTTCATGAAAAGTCAAGATATTGAAACATGGTTAGAAATAATATTTATTTGAAATATTTTTTTCCTTCAAACTTTGCTTTTGTCAAAGAATCCTCCATTTGCAGCAATTACAGCATTGCAGACCTTTGGCATTCTAGCTGTTAATTTGTTGAGTCATCTGGAGAAATTTCACCCCACACTTCTAGAGCCTCTCCCACAAGTTGGATTGGCTGGATGGGCACTTCTTGCATACCATATGGTCAACCTGCTCCTACAACAGCTCAATGGGGTTTAGATCTGGTGACTGCGCTGGCCACTCCATTACAGATGAAATACCAGCTGCCTGCTTCTTCTCTAAATAGTTATTGCACAGTTTGGAGGTGTGCTTTGGGTCATTGTTCTGTTGTAGGATAAAATTGCCTCCAATCATGCACTGTCCACAGGGTATGGCATGGCGTTGCAAAATGGAGTGATAGCCTTCCTTATTCAAAATCCCACATCGTTGTCGGAAATCTTCAGTTTTTCTCGCATGGAATAGCCTTAATTTTTAAGAACAAGAATAGACTGTCTAGTTTCACATGAAAGTTCTCTTTTTCTGGCCATTTTGAGCGTTTAAGTGATGCTCCAGATGCTCAACCTGAAAGTCAGTTATATAGCTTCTCTAACCAGCTAAAGTGTTTTCAGATTCTACTATTAGAACACTGGAGTGATAGTTGCTGGAAATGGGAATCCATACACCTATGTAGATACTGCACCAAAAACCAGACATGTGCAGCTAGAATAGTCACCACATTAACAATGTAGAGTGTATTTCTGATTAGTTTTTTTTTTTTTTTTTTTTTTTTTTGTCTTGGGCAAATAGACATCTTTTCTCTTGCATAGCCTATGCAGCCACAATCGATGTCAATCAACACATGATACAAGAGACAAGGAAAAATAAACAAAAACAGACAGCAAAATGCACACACAAAAAAAAAGGGTATCTCTGATTGCCCAAAAAGGAGTGGGAAGAAGAAAACTTATTTAATCCCACCCCCTCTGCTATTATTTCTTAACTTTAGCATACTTTACTTCCTTTTCATGATTGTATTACATGATTACATTGGGGACTATGAGTTAGACTCATGCAACTTAAGTGTTACATCATATTGGATAAGGTGCCAACAATGGTAAGGAAAGTTATTAATACCAACAATGGTAACGGACAGTAAATACCAACAATGGTAATGCACAGCAATACAGCAATAGTAATGGACAATAAATACGACAATAGTAATGGACAGCAAAATACAACAATGGTAATGGACAACAAATACCAACAATGGTAATGGACAACAAATACCAACAATGGTAAAGAAATGGTAGATACAAAGCCAGCATTACAAGATTACTGAAATTATATTAAGACTCTTCCTCTAGATACTGCGACCAGATCATATTTTTATATCGATGCTTGAACATACTGATACTATGGCATTGCTTGATGTGTATATCCAGACTGTTCCAAAGTTTAACACCACATACCGATACACAGAAACTTTTTCGAGTAGTTCTAACTTTAGGCAATTTGAATTTCTCATATTCTCTAAGATTGTATGTTCTCTCTTTGGCTGTAAACAAAACTTGCAGCTTACTCGGTAACACGTTTATAGAAGCTTTAAATAGTATAGATAATGTAACATATTTTACAAGATCAGGAATTTTTAGGAGCTTTGAATATATGAATAGAGCATGTGTGTGTTCCAAGTATCCGACTTTATGGATGATTCGCAAAGCACGTTTCTGTAATACAACTAATGGATTAAGTGTAGATTGGTAAGTATTCCCCCACACTTAAACACAATAAGTGAGGTATGGGAGTACTATGGAACAGTATAAAGTACGTAGGGCATTTTGATCAAGGTAGTTTTTTGCTTTATTTATTATTGCGAGGCTTTTTGAGATTTTGCTTTTTATTTGTCTAATATGGGCTTTCCATGATAATTTATTGTCTATTATGACACCCAAAAATTTGATCTCATTTACACTTTCAATTTGAACATCATCAATCAGGATTGGTAGCTCTGTATTAATTTTTGAATTTCCAAAAAGCATAACTTTTGTCTTCTTTAAATTAAGCGATAATTTGTTGCAATTCATCCACTTTTTTATTTTATCAAGTTCCTTGTTTACAGTACAAATGAGTTCATTGTAATTTGGACTACTGTAAAATATGTTAGTATCATCCGCAAATAAAATAAGTTTTAATGACGGGGATACATTAAAGATATCATTTATGTATATATTAAACAGTTTTGGCCCCAAAACGGAGCCCTGGGGAACTCCACAAGCAATACCAAGCATATCAGAAGTGTGCACTCCCATTTGTACAAATTGTTCTCTCTTTGTGAGATACGTTCGTAACCAGTTGCCGGCTAGTCCTCTGATCCCATATCGTTCAAGCTTTTTAAGTAAAATGTCATGATTGATGGTATCGAAAGCTTTTTTCAGGTCTATAAAGATACCAATAGCATATTGTTTTTGGTCCAATGCATTTGTGATTTCCTCTGTTGCATCAATGATTGCCATTGAAGTTGTTCTTTTTGCTCTAAACCCGTATTGTCTCTCGTTGATAATTTGATGCTTATCTAAAAATGTTTCGAGACGTGAATTAAACAGTTTTTCAAGAATTTTTGAAAACTGTGGTAGTAAAGAGATTGGTCTGTAATTCGTAAAGCAGTGTTTGTTGTCACTTTTGAATATTGGAATTACTTTTGCGGTTTTCATTTTTTGGGGGAACTGACCTGACTGAAATGATAAGTTGCAGATATGCGTCAGAGGTTTTGCTATGTTGTCTATTACCTTTTTTATTAATGCCATATCAATATCATGACAATCTCTGGATGTCTTACCTTTACACTTGAGAACAATGCTTGTCACCTCCTGAACATTTGTTGCAGATAAAAACATAGAATGTGGATTTTGATCAATACTTATCCTACACTGGCAAGCTTTATTATCATGAATTTTTGCAGCCAGCTGTGAACCCACGTTAATAAAGAAATGATTAAAGCTATTGGTTACATCACTCATGTTATGAATTTCACCATTTGTATTGTTAAAGTAATCCGGATATACAGACTTTCTAGCTTCTTGTTTAATTAGACTATTCAATGTCTTCCACATTCCTTTCATACTACTTCTATTTTCATATAACTGTTTTCTATAATATAACTTCTTACTCGTTCTAATTATGTCTGTTAATTTGTTTTTATATTTCTTATATCTCTCTTCATCTTCTTTTGTTTTAGAATTGACAAATTTCCTATACAAGTTATTTTTCTTTTTACAAGCATTCATTATTCCTTTTGTCAACCAAGGGTTGTCTGCGTTTTTGCTTTTTGTTTTAAATTCCTTAACAGGACAATGTTTCTTATACAAAACCATGAATATATCCAAAAAAGTAGTATATGCTTTATCAACATCTGTTTCATTGAAGACTGAGCTCCAATCTTGGAGCAATAAACTATTATTCAATTCATTTGTTGCTTCTTCGGTTATAATTCTTTTACAGACTAAATTACTCTCACGTCTTATTTTTTTTATATCATAATCGTAAACAGCAAAAACAGGTAAATGGTCAGTAATATCACAGATAAAGATGCCACTGGTTATTTGATTATCCATGACATTTGTAAAGATATTATCAATGACTGTAGCACTGTGCGAAGTTATTCTGCTTGGTCTAGTTATTGTTGGGTAGAGGGACATGGAGAACATATTATTTGTGAAGTCCTCTATACTTTTCTGTCTGGTTGGATTTAATAAGTCTATGTTGTAATCGCCACAGATGAATAATGTTTTTTGATTGGCAGTGGAAAAAAGTTTCTCTATCCATTCATTAAAAATGTCAATATTTGAGCCGGGTGCTCGATAAACAACGCTCACCAGAATGTTTTTCTTTTTTCCATTTAGCAGTTCAACAGTTAAGCATTCCATGATTCCATCTAATGCAAGTGTCATGTTGGTTAATTCCACATATCTGAGTGAGTTATGAATATAGAGAGCAACCCCACCCCCAGTTTTATTTTCCCTATTTTTGTACACAAGTTTGTACTCTTCAAGATCAAAGTCTATGCCTTTATCAATATTGAACCATGTTTCAGTTATTGCTATAATACTAAAGGGATAATTAAAATGTTGCAAATATTCTCTAATAGAGGGAAAATTTGCATACATACTTCTGCTGTTAACATGTATGATTGATAATTTGCCCTCTATTTCCACATTGTTTTCAAACTGTTCTTGAACAATATAACTACATTTATTAAACACAGAAGAGAGAAAATGTGCATCTGGGTCTATATCTGCAGCTGGATCAATTGTGTCTTCTTCATTTACAAAAGTGTCCAGATCCAATTGAACGAGTTCTTGCGATGTGTCCATGCCATTGCTTTCAGTTACAACTGAGTGTGAAAATCTACTTGGTGTAGTGAGCATGGGATGTGTAGTGAGTTACCTTGCGTTCATGTCAGTATTTATCAAGTTCTTCTTTACTCCTCACCATTAAGACTTTTGCTTCCTCCGGAGTCCCATTAAGTTTAATAAAGATCTTGCAGTTCCTTACCCAAGTGTGTTGTATTTTGTGCTCTCTTCTTAGCAGTCGTGCCTTCTTGGCAATTTCAGCATTTCTCCTCGTCAGGTGGTCGTTCATGAAGACGTTCGTTCCTTTTAATTTCAGTCCTTGTTTCAGAAGGGCGAGTTTAAAGTTATCTTCATTGAAAAAAACAGTGCTTTTCTTTCTTTTGAACGGTAGTATTTATATGTGTGTGTGTATGTATATATATATATATATATATATATATATATATATATATATATATATATATATATATATATTTTTTTTTTTTTTATTTATTTATTTATTTATTTATTTATGGACAGAAGGCAAAAGTGAAGATATGAGATTTTTTTGGTATTTATTATCTAGAAATGCATTATTCCCTAGTGCTTTTTCTACATAAATAGTAGTTTTTGCATGTACGCCCATACATGTGTAGTCCTGTGAGTGCAACTTGGGTTGGATACATAGAGATACAGTGGGGCAAAAAAAGTATTCAGCCACCAACTGTGCAAGTTCTCCCACTTAAAAAGATGAGAGGCACCTGTAAAGTTCATCATAGGTACACTTCTACTGTGAGAGACAGAGTGGGGGGGAAAGAAGCCAGGAAATCACACTGTAGGATTTTTAATGAATGAATTGGTAAATTCCTGTATAAAATAAATATTTGGTCACCTAACAAGCAAGATTTCTGGCTCTCACGGACCTGTAACTTCTTCTTTAAGAGGATCCTCTGTCCTCCACTCATTTCCTGTATTAATGGCACCTGTGTGAACTTGTTATCAGTATAAAAGACACATGTCCACAACCTCAAACCGTCAGACTCCAATCTCCACTACGACCAAAGAGCTGTCAAAGGACACTAGAAACAAAATTTTAGACTTGCACCAGGCTGGGAAGACTGACTGTGCAAAAGGTAAGCAGCTTGTTTTGAAGAAATCAACTGTGGGAGCAATTATTATGGTGCGTTCACACCAGAGCATCAGGGGTGTCGTGTTCACATGCAAAGTCTACGGTGGACGCACGTCTTGGGCGTCCTGCATTTTTGCGTCTTCAAGCATCAAACCGTGCGAATCTGGCGTTGACTTGAGCGTCTAAGCGTGAGACACTGAAGATGTGTGTCCAAAAGTTGAAAAAGCAGAATTTTTTGCCATTTGACATGCAGCGTCAACCAATCAAAGAGTACGCTCCATTGTCCTCGAGATGTCATTATTCGGAAGACCAGGGAGCCACAAACACTTTGCTTTGTGATTGCCGTTTGCCAGCACCCACTACTTTACAATGTGACGTTGGCAGATTATAGAGACCCGGACAAAAAGGACCTTGCCTGGAAGACAGTCAGTGAGGAGCTCGTTGTGTCTGGTAAGTTATCACAACTTTGGAGCGGTAAAATATTTGCCCACCTTTAGGCTATCTAGTGCTAAGGTAATGAAGTTGCAGTTGACGCGCATCATCTGGACGCGCGTCCAAAGCGCCCAAGACGCGTGTCAGAGGTGTCTGCCCTCAAATGCAAAGGTGTTCAACTAGAGGCGTCCAGCGCGTTCTTGACGCCCCGGTATGAACGCACCATTAGAAAATGGAAGACATGCAAGACCACTGATAATCTCCCTCAATCTGGGGCTCCACGCTAGATCTCACCCCGTGGGGTCAAAATGATCTCAAAAACAATGAGCAAAAATCCCAGAACCACATGGGGGGACCTAGTGAATGACCTGCAGAGAGATGGGACCAAAGTAACAAAGGCTACCATTGCTAAGCGACAGCCCCAAAACATCACTGTTCTAGAAGAGATGGAGCAATGGGCCAAACTAACAGTATGTGAAAACCTTATGGAGACGTACAGAAAGTGTTTGACCTCTGTCATTGCCAACAAAGGGTATGTAACAAAGTGAGATGAACTTTTGTTATTGACCAAATACTTATTTACCACTATAATTTGCTAATAAATTCTTAAAAAATCAGACAATGTGATATCCTGGATTCTTTTCCCCCATTCTGTCTCTCATAGCTGAAGTGAACCTATGATGAAAATTACATACCTCTCTCATCTTTTTAAGTGGGAGAACTTGTACAATTGGTGGCTGACTAAATACTTTTTTTCCCCACTGTATGTAATTGTTTTGAGAGCTTTTGCCAAGCCCTTATTTTAGTCAACAGGCAGCACATGTCTTTAGTACATCAAGAATCTCTTTAGTTAACTTCAGTCCTAGTTGTGATGTTAATCCCTACAAAAATAAATTGAAATTCAAGTCTTACGCCAGCCATGTGAGTGCATGACATCATATGCTTTAATCTAAAAATAATTCATAAATAATAACTGGATAAAAATGATCACCAAGAACCATTCCATAGATGCCATTCTTTACAGCCTTCCGCCATGTTGGGAGGTGGACATGTGTGACAGAAAAACCACACATAGTTGAGATGTTTAAAGGTATACTTGCTCTGTCGCCCCTGTCCGACAGCCACACAAACCCCTCTAACTATAGTCACTCTGACATATCTGGGGTGGCACTCAGCACTGGCCAGCTGCTTTTTCATAGCAACGCGCCTCTTTGGCCTCGCACCACCAACGGATCCCTCCCCATCTCTCCCCATATCAGCACTGCATCAGCCCCATATCGGCTCTGTCCCTAAAGAGGACCTCACACTCCAGACAGCTCTCTTTACCCTGCAAGCGTCCTTTCTGAACAACAAGGCAAAATACAGAGCAAACCTGTGTAGCCAACCAGGGCAGTTGAGGCCTCCTGGACCATTCTGGAAAACACCTAAATTAGCACGATCACTCATTGTTGTCCTGGGTGAATTTGCTTCTTAAAGACCGCAACAAGAGGATTTCTGTGGAGACCTGGACATGCTGCCTAATTGTGTATTTTCATGTAGAAGTCACTCTTACCTGAGGATGTGGAAAATACTGTTCCAGTCTTGTTTTAATCGGAATGTTTTGGGATGAGTTTGGAGTGGTCCTCACTCCAGGAGATGGTGACACAGAGCCCTCTAGAATTGCCCTGTTGCTTTGGAGAGATAGCTGTGACCTGGACCATGGCCTCCAGCTAAGGAGCTCGAGTTTGGCTGTGGTTCTAGTCTCATTCTTGGACATTTGGAACAGTTTGTTCATAGGCACTAAGTACTGTAAGTACTATGTATACCCTTTGTTCATTAGATTAAAACTTTTTTCCCTTATTAGACAGGACAGCTGTAAGATGAAATGAGGAGAGTGTAGAGACATTCAGATCCCAGGCAGCAAATCCATAATGCCGAGGTGATACAACCACATATGTGCAATGCCTTAAACCCCTATGCTTCCAGCAAGCATGTTTAATTGATTTTCAATTAAAAGGTGTATCTTTTCTGGTGGGGAGCTTGGAGACATGAGGCTGTTCACAGTAAGGGTGCATGTCATGGTACTCTTCAGGCCCACCTTTCCACAAATTTTTGTCTTGTGATCAAAGCGTTTGATACCATACTGAGGTAAATTTCAGGCCAACCAATAACACTTTTTTTTAATTTTACATTTTTGTATTTATTTATTTTTGTTTATTTAACTGGGTCAGATGTTTGAGAAAAGCGAATATGACCTAAGTTAATAAAGATAAATGAATGAATGAACCTACGCTCTGTGCTGTGTGGCCACAGACCCTCACATGTGCCCTGGTATTGTCACAGCACAGCCTGTTAAATCCCTTCCTTTGTGTTCTAGCACCTTTTTGCCATTTTTTTCTTTAGCCTTCTACTTTTCATTCTAAGGAGAATCGTTTGGTAAAAAAGCAACATTTTATTTTCTCCTAACTAGAGGTGCCACACCTGGTTAAAAGAGACTGTTTGTGCTCCCCCCCCCCCCCCATTACATACATTTTTTTTTAAGTAATGAAATATTTCAGACACAGTTCACAAAAAGAAATAAAAGCAATTGCTAATCCCTAAACACACGTTTTTGTTTTTAACAGGCCTGTTTAGCAATCAGATTGAAATGCATTTAGATGATTCTCACATCTCTGTGCTGTCTCTACTTGTCTTCAGGTGCACAAGAAAGTCCGTGAAGACTCTGACATGGCCCAGGAGTCACTGCAGTGCCTGGCCCAGCTGGCATCCATGCACGGGCCCATCTTCCCAAACGAGAGCGCCCAGGTGTCTTACCTGGCTCACATGGTGGAGGGGCTGCTCGGTATGATCAATGGGTCAGTGTCACCAAACTCCACCACACACTTCAGAACACTGCAAGATGGCTTTGGGCTTTCTATTAAAGCTTAAGCCAGACGCTAACTTGTTGGGTCAAAAGTATCGAAAATCAGATTGTAATGGACACTAAACTAGTATCAAAAATAGATATTCATTTGAACAACTATTAAAACTAAAAGAAGTCACAATCACGGGACAGAAATTAACCTCTCCTGTATAACTTTAGAATTGTCTTGAGCTGTATCAAAATAATATAAGACCACATAGACTAGTATACACCCCTGAACCACTATGGGACATAGTGAGGGATTACACAGATATAAATATATAGAAGAAAGTACTGTGATTTAATCATGAAAATCATAGTTTTCAAATTGACAGCTACCCTTTACCTTTGTACAGTAGAAAATGACAATTCCAGGGCTGAAATCTTCCAAATGATTCTAGTCAAGGTGTATGGAGTTTAAAAACAGAGTTGAGCACTTCCTGTGTTACCGCATGACATTACACAGTGGAACAGAGTGTTTTCTGTATTTGCGAAGAACTCAGCCTAAATATGTAGGATTTGTGTGTTAAACATGTGTGAATGAAACAAAATACAACTCCAGGGATGTTTTGATGAGGAAACAACATTATAACAGATCAGAAAACAGCATAATATGGGCCCTGTAAAATCCAAACTTGCTCTTCATTGGTTCCTGCTGTAGATGCCTGTATTGGATCCCTGTTTTTTTTTTCTCACAAATACATATGTGGCTCCATTTCATAAGTAACTTGTGTAAATGAGTGTGTGTGTTGCATGAAGGTTCAGGTATAAATATCACGTGTGATCGTGACCAATGGGATCTGCACTGTAATCTCCTATTTTCAGACTGTTTTTCCTATGGCCTCATTGGACAACTATGTGCAGCGGGAGAGCACCAGCGCAGGACACCACCAGCGCGCGCCTCCTTTATGGGGATGGCTTAGAGGCTGTAGAAGCACCGTTTTATTACTCTACAGTGTCGCCTGTTGCAAACAAAAGAGATTGGATAGCTTCTAAAACAAAGTGCAGCAAATTGCTATGGTTGTAATGTACAACAGATTTAGTTTTGCCACTTAACTAGAGACATTTTGAATAGACTAAAGTCTCCTCATCAAAAACATACTTAGAGTTGTGTTGTGTTTTGTTTCATTCACATATGTTTAACACACAAACCTTGCATATTTAGGTTAATACAAGAAATGTTCCACTGTGTTTTTAAACTCCATACACTTTCACTAGAATCATCTGGATGATTTCAGCCCTGGAATTGCCGATCTACTAAACAAATGTAAAAGGTAGCTGTTAACTTGCCAACTACTGCTGCATGACATCACAAGGTGGAACAGAGCATTTGAGCTTTGGAGATGTAGATGTAGACAAACTAATAATAAAGAGTTACTCAAGCACGTGTGAATGAAACAAACCACAACTCCAGGTATGGTTTTGACATCATAGCAACATTATGACAAGACTTGAACTCAGCCAATTTTCGTAATCTAGGACCATCTAAAATTGTAATAAAACCAGTACGGGGCATAACAATAGAGTTTAACAGTTAGCTCTACAAAAAGTATTTATGTAAAAAACTGATATATTGATGTTCCCATGAAACATAATTGTGATACCTGCAGTGTGGTCATAGTATTTTCTAATATTTCAGACACTGTACTGAGAGTCTTATATTTTCACTGCATTGTTTTGTGACAGGACTTGTGATTTGGCATTTTATCATGTATTCTGTTGGAGTATCTGCTTGTCCCAGTGCTATACTGTGGGACATTTCTGACAAAACAATAACATTTCCATGTAGACAAGCAGGTAACAGGCTCCTTGCCAGAAAAATCACCATTAATGCTCCTGGACTGCCTTCTGAAGCAAATCCTTATCTGAACACATCCACAATTTCAATATTCCAATCTAGAAGTACTTTTCACAAGAGCCACATTCATGTCATCTCCACATAATAGTTGTTAAACTTATCTCTACAGACAAAGCACCAGTGTGTGGAACGCTGCTGTAAGCATGATGTAAAGCAGGGGTGTCAAACTCATTTTCACCAAGGGCCACATTTGGATCACGGTTGTCATCAAAGGGCCGGTTGTCAAGTTAAGACTGTAACAACTACTCGGTATATGTAATATCGGTATGTTACAAGTGAGAGTCTGTATTTGATTTTTCATAATATTTAAGTTGAATTGATCTATTGACAAAGACATTCACATTACTCCTTCAATAACAGAGCAAACATTAAGTAAACTTAACAGATAACAAATAACAAATTAACAAATATCAAATTTATTAAATTTGCTCTCCTCTGAACCTTTCTCATTCAGGGTGATCTGCTGAGAACTTGCATAAGAGATCTAGCATATAGCCTTAAAAAAAATGAATAAAGGCTGTCAGTGTCACTATATTGGTCACGTTAGGAGTGAAGCTGTCGTAACGGCTAGTGCAAGTGCGGACCAAGGAGTGCAGACTCGGGGCAAGTTGACAGTGTTTATTCACAGTTTGTGCAAAAGACAGATCAGATAGTTCATTTATCATACACGGGACGTAGGTAGCGGGAGGCAGACCAGACGGGCGTAGGGCAGGGCAGGAGCAGGAACACCAGGGCCGGAGCGGGAGCGGAGACTACCAGGACCGGAGCACGACGAGACCAGGGACAGGACCAGGGAAGACTGAGCAGGGGCAATCCAGAGAGCGGGAGCCAGAGCAGGAGTCGGGAAGCAAGCCGGGGGCCAAGACAGGGC
Source organism: Periophthalmus magnuspinnatus (assembly GCF_009829125.3). Taxonomy (NCBI): domain Eukaryota; kingdom Metazoa; phylum Chordata; class Actinopteri; order Gobiiformes; family Gobiidae; genus Periophthalmus; species Periophthalmus magnuspinnatus. The sequence goes on along the minus strand of NC_047146.1, from coordinate 28,814,388 downwards.
AGGAGGCAAAGCAGAGGGTCAACTGTACCGGAGCTGGGGCGCAGAGGCAGGAGCAGGAACGAGCAAGAGCAGGAATCTGGAAAGTGGCAAAAACTCCAATGAGCAAACAGGCGGACAGGTAACAAAATACCAACCAGACCGGTTTGATCTGGGAGACGTGGAAGGTTTGGATGGATCCGGAGAGACGGGGGCAATTGGAGTCGTACAGCAGACGGATTTATGATTCTGATAATCTTAAATGGACCCAGGAAGCGGGGGGACAACTTGCGGGAGTCAGTCTTCAACGGGATGGTTTTGGACGAGAGCCAAACCATTTGGCCAGGTTGGTATGTGGGCGCCGGGACGCAGTGACGATCCCAGTGACGATCCACCGCTGCCTTGGTGCGTGCCCCGGACCTGATGAGGGCCGCCCTGGTCTTGCTCCACACACGGCGGCAGCGTTGGAGGTGATATTGGACGGACGGAATAGCGAGGTCTCTCTCCTCTGCGGGGAAGAGCGGGGGCTGCTATCCTAAGGAGGCTTCGAAAGGGGACACACCGGTGGCCGAGCTCACAAGGGAGTTATGAGCATATTCTTTCCAGGGCAGGTAAGCACTCCAGGTTGCAGGATTTGTGGATACCGTACATCGTAGGGCTCATTCTAGGTCCTGGTTGGCCCGTTCCGTCTGCCCATTCGACTGCGGGTGGAAGCCGGACGTGAGACTGACCGTAGCCCCTAAGCCATCGCAGAAAGCCTGCCACACCTGGGACGTGAACTGTGTTCCAGGATGCCGTGTAGGCAGAAGACATGGCGAGTGAGCTGGTCAGCGGTCTCCTTGGCCGTTGGGAGCTTAGGCAGGGCTATGAAGTGGGCGGCCTTGGATAAGCGGTCCACCACGGTGAGAATTACTGTGTTCCCCTGGGAGGTAGTCCCGTGACAAAGTCCACCGCGATGTGAGACCAAGGCCGCCGGGGAACTGTGAGGGAACACAAGAGACCAGAGGGGGGTGAATGGGAGGCCTTGGCTCGAGCACATACCTGGCAGGCCGACACAAAAGCCCGGGTGTCCGTGTCCATAGTGGGCCACCAGAAGTGTCTCTTGACCAGGGAGAGAGAGCGACTCGCACCGGGATGGCAGGCGAACCTGGAGGCGTGGGCCCACTGGAGCACCTGGTAACGAACAGGATCGGGGACAAACAGTTTACCAGGTGGGCCGTTACCTGGGTCAGGATCGTTGGTCTGGGCCTCTCGGACAGTGTCCTCAATTTCCCAATGAACCGCTGCGACGACACAAGAGGGGGGAATGATGGTTTCCGCGGAACCCGGGCCGTCGTCCAGGGTGAATTGGCGGGAGAGGGTGTCCGGTTTGGTGTTCCGAGACCCGGGCCGGTAGGTCAGGATAAAGTTGAAGCGGCTAAAAAACAAGGACCAATGAGCCTGGTGGGAGTTGAGAGGTTTGGCGGACTGAATGTACTCCAGGTTCTTGTGGTCGGTCGAAACCACGAACGGCTGCTCCACTCCCTCTAACCAATGTACCGGAGCTGGGGCGCAGAGGCAGGAGCGGGAACGAGCAAGAGCAGGAATCTGGAAAGTGGCAAAAACTCCAATGAGCAAACAGGCGGACAGGTAACAAAATACAAAAACTAGGCTGGAGCATTCACATTGACACGCGGACGGTCTGGCTCCGAGTGTCGTCTGCCGAGCCCTCATATACTCGGCAGCAGGTGAAGGTAATTGCGCTGATGCACTCCAGGTGCGTGTGGGAGGAGTCAGGAACTTCGCCCAGCTCCAGGCAGACAGGTAGGGGAGGAGGAGAGAACACAGGAGGACAGGAAAAACAGGCATCATGACAGAAGCTTATCATTGCTGCCTCTGAACACAAGTGCAGTCCAGTAATCATGAACTGGTCAACATGTCTAAGTCTGGTTTTAGGTCTTTTGCTGTAGCAATCCTTAAGACAGCACAGAGGTTGTCAGTGATGCGTGATCTGTGCTTGGTCTTGTTTAGATTCATGATAGAAAACGTGTTCACACAGATAGGAGCTCCCAAACATAGACATAATACCGGCAGCATGAAGTCGAAGCTGTGGCATCACATCAGGGGGAAGCAGATGGTAAAAGTCCTCGAGTGCAGCATCCTGGAACATTGATCTCAGGCCACTGTCACTCTCAAGCTTGATTAACTCAATCTCAATCAGAAAAGCGTTGGTCAAATTAATTAATTAACCGGGTTACTTTGGTTTCCAACCGAGCATATGAAAAAACTGAATATGAGGCTGAAATATTCTGGCATGCAGGAAAGTGGGCAAGATTGACCTGTTGTAGTTGGGACTTCCAGAGGTGAAATTTACACTGAAACGCTGAGATTGAGTCAGACACATGCGTGATGACTTGGTTGGATCCCTGCAGTCTCTTATTCAGTTGGGCGAGATGCTCTGTTAGATCACACAACATGCCAAAATCACACAGCCACTTTGCATCTGATAGTTCGTGCGAGACTTTTTCTTTGCTTTGCATGAAAAGCACAATTTGCTCTCCAAGCGCAAAAAATTGCTGGAGGAGAGCGCTTCAACTGAGCCACCTTACTTGTGTCTGATACGGGACATCTCCATGCTCAGTGCCCACCTCTTGTAAAAAATTATTAAACTGGCGGTGATTTAGGCCACGCACACAAATAAAGTTTACTGTTTTCATTCTCGTGGTCACAATATCATCCCTTTCCACACAAAACCTCTTGATGGATAATGTAGTGATAGGTTATCAGAGGTGCGGGACAGTTTTCTTGTAGCATTTTCTCTTTTACCAGTCCAATCAAACCTCTTCTTTCTCCACACATTGCAGGAGCGCCATCTGTAGTCAGCCCCACCAATCTTTCCCATGGTAATTTACAGCTAGTTATGGACTTCTCCACCGCCTCAAAAATGTCGTTCCCTGTTGTTGTCCCATGCATGGAAACTATATCCAGCAGCTCCTCGGTAACAGACAGATCTGCCTTTACGCCTCGCACAAAAATGGACAGCTGTGCTGTATCTGTGTTGTCTGTGCTTTCATCAATGGCTAATGAATAAGCCACAAAACTGCTTGTGTCATTGGTAATCTGTGATGTAAGATTTCCTGCTATCTCTTTCACTCGGTCTGCAAAGGTGTTTCTTGACAAACTCACATTTTTAAAACTCTGTATCTGGTCTGGGCATACCTGCTTACACACCTTCAGCATGCACTGCTTTATAAACGCACCCTCAGAGAAGCACTTGGAAGCGCGAGCGATTTCCTCTGCGATTTCCTCTGCGATTTCCTCCCTACTATGAAGCTAGCTTTCACTGCTGCATCGTTTTTGGCTGTTGCTTAGCTCTTGTAAACATATGTTGCTGTGATTTTAGTTTTTTAATTCCTGGAATTTTTCTTGGAGATTAAATTTGCATATTTAGTGCCATGTTTTGTGTCAAAATGCCGCCGTACATTGTACTCCTTCATCACTGATATTGTCTCGCAACATAAAAGACATACCGGTTTACATCCATGAAGTACAAACATGTAATCATTTTCCCATCTTTCATGCAATAGCCGTCTTTCTGGACATTTTGGGGAGATTTGTTGAGTTTTCGCGGCCAGGTGTTGGGGAATCACAAGTGGTGAAACACCCCACTCTAGTGGCGGGATGTAGTCACTTCGTGGGAAACAACTGCAGCGCATTGTGGGAGATGTAGTAGTGGCACAGATTCATAACATAATAATAAATTATACCTTTTAACCCCTTGCGGGCCACATAAAATGTCTTGGAGGGCCGGATGTGGCCCGCAGGCCTTGGCCTTGATACATGTGATATAAAGGGACGTGCGCTCACTGCTCTCTGGTCTGCCTCTGCTCCACTTTCCTTGGCCCTGCTCTGAATCCTTTTCACTATTCATTTTGACCCGGAAATACTGCCACTACAGAAACAAACATTGACTGAAAACTTTCAGCTCACTTTAGAACTGTGTACAATTTCACTTGGAGTCTCTAGACTCCAAGTGAAAATCTCTTTCTGCAACTTTGTGTTGAGGAGCAGTTTGCAGCTGGCACACATCCATGTTAGTTGAGATGAAGGCTTAAAGTGCATATGAAAATGTTGTGAAGAAGAGTGCAAATATGCAGGAAGTTAACCTGGTTCTCGCCATACTGATATGTATAGCCCGCTAAACTGAGTTCTTCACATCAATCTGGAATGGCTCTCACGGAAGGTGATCTAAACCAATGATTGGAATCTTCAAACAAATACTTTTTGGCACCAAAACAGAAACAAGATGAAAAATAACATTTAATTAAATCCATTTGAAAAAAAATCTGACGTCCATAAATGCACAAAGTACTTCCCTCTACACGTTTTTCACAAATATTATATATTTTTGCTAACTAAGTACTTAGTCTGCCAGTGTCACCATGTTTGTTTTAGTTCATTCAGCACTGGTTTTTTGCACAAACCACAGTGCTGCCCTGTGATTAGTCAGATCAGGGACCTATCACGTGCAAGCACTTCAGCCAGAGCTAAAAAGTGAGTTTGTAAACTCACAAAAATTATGAGAATTCATTTTGGTGGCAAGGCTAACAGGAAATGGCTCCAAGTTCTAAAACAGGATACCTCTACCTTTATTATCAACACAGAAAATCATCTATCCTACATCCAAAAATGTGCAATTTATGCAAGGAATGCAGTTTAAACATTAATAAAATACAGATGTAATCAATCTTTCTCAGTCTAATCCTAACTACTGTGTAATTTAGACAGGTTTTGTCTCTTGTTAACATTATGGTTGCTTGGTAACAATTATGGAATTACCTGTCATATCTGCAGTCCATGTCCGACCAGTATGTCACTTTATAAACTTCACCAAAAAACTAAGTCATTTTAGTAAATATAATTACAATAACTGTTGTCGTCATAAATGTATATCAGTGTCCATGTGTGTGTGTATATATAAAATCTGTCATGCCAATTAATGCTTGGAGAGACACACCATAAGGAGCCCTGATCTAATCCAACTTTGTCCAAAAAAGAAAAAAAGATGGTTCAGCCCTACTGTCGGGTATTAGGCCTTGTTTTTCATGTGTGTAATTCTGGCAGGGTGGTTCAGCCCTACTGTCTGATAGGACATGTTGTTCATGTGTGGTACTTGCAGGATGGAGATGGAGGACTCGGAGGCCATGGGCATCGCTAACATCATGTCTAACCTGATCAGCATGTTCCCCCGCAGCACCCTGACTGCGCTCCCACCCGACCTCTTCACCTCCTTCATCAACTGCCTCACTGTACTCACCTGTTCATTCGGACGCAGTGCCGCCCTGGAGGAAACTGTGAGTACAACAACACACCACATGTTCAGAAAAGGACATCCTCTGAAGCAGTCACTAGGTTTACATGCACAGGTTAATCTGAGAACGCTCTTGATTGAAGTTTGGTGTTGTTTCTCCAGACCACTTATTACAGGTTACTTTGGTTTTAATCACTTCTATTTGCCATGATATCTACAATGTGGAATCAAAACAGAAGAATAAGATGAAAATTCTACATTTAGTTAAACTGATTTGAGAGAAAAGCCAACGTCCACAAATGCACAAAGTACGAAGTACATGATCTGTATTTTCGCTAAAATAACTAGGTACTAAGACTGTCAGTGTCACCATCTTTGTTTTGGTTCATTTGGCGCTCGCTTCTGCTCACACCACAGTGCTGTCCTGTGATTAGTCAGGTCAGGGACTTATCACATGCAAGTGCCGGAGCCGAACAAGACGAATTCTCATGAGTTTGTGAAGTCACAAAAATCATGAGAATTCATCTGAGTACGCTCTTGATCGAATTTTGGTGCAATTTCTCCAGACCACTTATTACATGCACTTACATGCACTTTGTAGATAAAATGGCAAATTAATTTGTACATTGTGAAAAAAGAACTATTGTTGCAAAGTTTCCTATTTAGTATATCTTTCTAAAATTAGGAAACATGTATTTTCAAATGTATATAGGTTTGGCCAATACCCTTCACAAAAAAGGGTATTGGAAAAAAGGATAAACTTTGATAGGTTTATAATTAAGCCAGGGGTGTGCAAACTTTTTTCACCAAGGGCCACATTTTAAAAGATATTTGAAGCAAAGGGCCACAGGCTAGTGTCAATAGCAGCTCATTCAGATGGATGCATTTACATAGTTTTGATTAGGGTTTTCAGTTTATATCACAATGAAATGTGATTTTATTGTGGTTATTGTGGTAGACTACTGTGGTAGATGCTTAAATTTGTTGTAAAAATTACTGCATATCATCAATTAAGCCAATAGAGGTCTGAGGGCTGCATCTGGACACCCATGAATTACGTACTGTTTAGAGATAGGCCTATGGGCTGTAAAAATCACGTTCCATTTTGTGAATTTCTTGTTTTATTTAGATACATAAGAGTACAATTTCTCTGTTTCTCTCCTGTCCATGTGATCGTCACCTAACTCTGCGGCCTATACAAGCAGCTGTGATAGTAAAATTACTTTAGAGGCGGTAAATATGTCTAAACTCATCATTTAGGAGGGAAACAAGTCAAATAATGAAAACATTGACATTTACTTAATGACATGTACAGTTGAAACCAGAGATTTTGATTTTTTTTTCTCACTGTCTGACATGATTTCAGACTAAACTTTTCCTGTTTTAAGTCAATTAGGATTACCAAAATTATTTCTATTTTCTAAATGCCAAAATAATGAGAAGGATTTTTTTAGACAATTTTTCATTACTCTCTTTAAAGTCATAAGTTTACATACAGTAAGATTACTATGCCTTGAAACAATTTGGGAAAACCTAGATGATGAAGAACAAAAGCAAAAGACTTTGTGAGGATGCTAGCTGAAGATGGCAAGAGTGTGTCATTCTCCACAGTGAAATGAATACTGTATCGGTATTGGCTGAAAGGAAGAAGCCAAAGACATAAACATAAAAAAGCCAGACTACAGTTTGCAAATGTACACAGGGGCAAAGACCTTCATTTTTGGAGATATGATCTGTCGTCTGAAAACAAAAATTGAACTGTTTGTCCATAATGAGCATTGTTACGTTTGAAGAAAAAAGGGTGAAGCTTGCAAGCCTGAGAACACTGTAACGACTGTGAAATACTGGGGTGGCAACTTCATGTTGTGGGGTTCTTTTGCTGTAGGAGGGACTGGTGCACTTCACAAAATACATGGCACCATGAGGAAGGAACATTATGTGGAAATACTGAAGCAACATCAAGACATCAGCCAGGAAGTTTAAGCTTGGGTGCAAATGGGTCTATCAAATGGACAAACTGGTTACAAAATGGCTTAAGGATAACAAAGTCAACGTTTTGAAGTGGCCATCACAAAGCCCTGATTACATTCCTATTGAAAATGTATGCCTTTTACCTGAAAAGGCATGTGCGAGTAAGGCAGCCAACAAAGTTGGCTCAGTTACACCAATTCTGTAAGGAGGAATGGGACAATATTCCTGTCAACTATTGTGAGAAGTTTGTGGAAGGATATCCAAAACATTTGATCCAAGTCATACAGCTTAAAGGCAATGATACCAAATACTAATGAAATGTAGTCTAAAAAATCCTTCTTTCATTATTCTGGCATTTAGCAAATAGAAATAATTTTGGTAATTCTAGTAAAAATTTTGTATGATTTCATGCCAGATAGTGAGAAAAAATGTGTATATGTCATTTTATATAGTGTATGTAAATTTCTGGTTTTAACTGTATTGTCTAAAATTGTTCTAGAGCCCTTTAAAAGACCGTAACTTTGTCCTGACTGGGTCTTTCAACACGGAATAAAGACTGGATACAAATTTAAAGCCTGCTCCATTGGAACACACACCAGCACGCCTCTGTGATCCATGGTCTCTTTATGAAGTGGTTTTCTTCATGCGTCTGCGAACAGACAACAGGTTTAACCCTCATTACTGGAGTACAATATTTTACTTCTATGGTGTATTAACTACTAACACGTATTAGATTAGATCACCATGTTACCTTTTATTGTTTTTAAAATGCTATATTCACAGGAAACCACGTGTTAAAATGTTTTAGTTTTTTCAGTTTTGTTTTTAATTCTATGATGATCAATGCTAATTCACTCCCCCTTGTATCCTTCTTTTGTATGTTTTTAAGAAATTGTAGTGCAGGAGCATGGGTGACATAGACTTGTGGGCAGAGCCTTGAACAGGCTTGGACTGCCAACCGTGAGGAGGGTTCAAATAGTGTGGGAGAGAGTTCAAGATTACTCAAACAGTGCAAAGATGTCATATAAAAAGCATGTTTTTGATTAGGGAAGAAGGTTATAACATGATTGAAACCTCCAAAAGTACAATTTTGCCTAATAACCACCTCTTTATAGCTACCGTAGATGATAGATATGAAACTAGTTCCCCCTTCCCCTCACCGTGCCCTTCTCCCCTCACTTCACCTTCATCTGATGAAGCTCAGAAGGCCAGCTATTTTCTTTGAGGATGTATTGTGAAAGGAATTCCAACAGGAAAATGGGCTTTTTAATTAAAAAATGTTTGATATCTTTGATAATTAGGCCTTTTTGTATTGGTACTTTTATCTAATGCCCATGTTCTACCATACTCATGTGAACAATCTTGAAAAAATATTTTCACTGTTTATTTATTTTTTTGTTTTTTTAATAGTAACAGGTGTGAAGTAGAATAGTTATTAGGAATAATTATCAGTTGTTGTGTCCATATGCTGTATTGGCTAATTTACTTAATTTTGTATAAAGTACAGACCAGTACTTTATTTTAGGGTTTATTTTCATAATTTAGAGACAAATGTCCTGACAGAGACAGGTACTGTTCTGCATTATTAGGACCACAGATACACCATCTGTTTTGTGCATTTAAACACTTTAATCAAAGAATGGTACTGTTTTCATATTAGTTTCAATAATTTTGTTGTTCCTCTACTCACAACATGGCTACTGCATTTGCCACATCAACAGAGCCCACATTCTCTTTAGGCCTTATTGATACTTTGCAGTGCCATCACACTGGGGGTGTTCTGCATGTATGTCTATGGCAACATGTTCAGCAGTTTCCATGGTGACAGAATTTACAAACACAGCTGAAATAGTTTTACAATTGCCAAGAAAAAATACAAAATGGATTTAACAACACATTTTCAGCAGGCTGTGATCAATACGAGCGTTCATGGTCATGTTTAGGTGTTTGATTTTCAACAAAAAAGTGAGTGGCTGACAAAAACTTTTGGCTAATTCTAGCTAGCTTGTGACTGTAATGTCAGCTGCACTCCGGACAGCAGTAAACAGCTGGTCCGACAGTGCTTCAAACAGGAGGTCTTGGAATGGGTCCACAGCGTGGTGTGAATATGGCCAACCACAGCCCGACCTACGCAGTATGTAATAAGTAAAAGTGCTTAGAATGGGACAAAAAAGCTCTTGGATAATGTATATATGCATGAATGGGCACTGCAGAGCTGCTGTTTGATACATTTGTTTGATGAGGCAATTTAGATCAACTTAATATCAGTGACCATCTCCTCCTACGTCTGCCTGTGCAGGTGACCCTGGGTCTGTCTGTGTGTTGTTCAAAAAGCCTTTTCTCCTTTGCAACCTGCTCGTAGAATCCTCACGGTGTATTTAGCCACAGGTGAAGGAAAAGTATGGGGGAAGCGAGCGTGTGAGTGTATTCACAGGGCTCTGTCCACTTGAACTCCACTCCAGTGAGAGCACTTACATGTGTGACAACAACCTAAAAGAGCCTCAGACAGAGCAGTGGCTACAGTTGGCATCAGTTGATTACATCAACTACAAAGTATCAATATCATATCATTGTGTGTACCCCTTTAATGTTTCTCTGACTCAGACTGCTGTGTGTTTCTATGTGTCTATGCGTGTTTGTCATGTATGCAGATGGACAAAGATGACATTGTGTATATGGAGGCGTATGAGCGTCTGCTGGACTCCTGGCTCACTTTAGTGCGGGATGAGCAGCACTTCCCTCGGAGCTGCCTGGACCAGCCCGCTGTGCAGGTCTTCAACGTTTACATCCAGTGCCACCTGGCTGCCCCGGACGGCACCCGCAACATGGTGAGACCCTCAACCATATGTGTCCCCTCATCAGATTGCTGATATATTTGTGGTTTGTTTCATTCACACATGTTTGACTATATTATTCTTAGTCTGGCTACATCACCAAAGCTCAAAATGCTTTGTTCCACCTTGGGATGTCATGTAGAGGTAGTTTTCAAGTTAACAGCTACTTTTTACCTTTAGTTCAGTAGAGATTAGAAATTCCAGGGTTGAAATTATCCTAATGATTCTAGTGAAGGTGTATGGAGTTTAAAAACAGTGGAGCGCCTCCTCTATTACCACATCGCAAGGTGGAACAGAGTGTTTTTCGTTTGAGAGAAGAACTCGGCCTAAATATCTAGGGTTTGTGTGTTGAACGTGTACAAATTAAACAAAGCACAACTCCAGGTATGGTTTGATGAGTAAACAACATAACATAAACCAGAAAATGGCGTAATATGGGCCCTTTATTGTTGTCTAAAGAGTGTTTTTTGATCATTATAGTTTCCAGTTTATTCCTTAGTATTGAAATTGAGTTTGAAATTTTATTTTCATGAGTTCAATGTTGCTGTACTAAATTTGATGTACTGGTATTACTAATTGGGCTACTCCTATTGCGGCCCAGTCTGCTAACGGCGTAGCGTCACATGATGAAGAGGAGATCAATGAGCTCCAGGAGGACGATCGTGAGCTCTTCTCAGGCCAGCTGTGCAGCATCGGCATGATGGGCCGTGTGGCAGCAGACCACTGCATTCCGCTGCTCACAAGGTATACCCCCTACTCAACAGGTACAGGTACAGCCCTCTGCCACATTTGTTGCCACATTTAGTGTAAAAAGCCTGTAGTGTCTCAAAGATCCACAGCTAGCTCTTTAGCTAGCCTCTTTCATGGTCATGAATGTGGGAAAAGCAGCTAATTTCACGCAATCCAACAGTCCTTTACTTGTGTCCTTAGCCACAAATATAGCTCCCTCCTCACCAGGTACATCCACAGCCTCCTCACTACCAGGTACAGCCTCCACCTCAATAGGTAACCCTCAGTCCCCTCTTCACCAGGTATATACCTCCTCTTCACCAGGTACACCCACAGCCCCCTCTTCTCCAGGTAAACCCACAGCCCCCTCCTCACCAGGTACACCCACAGCCCCCTCCTCACCAGGTACACCACATCCAGCCCTCTCCTCAACAGGTTTTGTGTGTGTGCAGCCTGTTAGAGGAGCGGGTGACTCGGCTCCATGGGCAGCTCCAGAGGACGCAGCAGCACCTCATGGCCTCCTCAGACCTGGGAACAGTCGACCGCAAAGTCCTAGACGACCTGTACGAAGACATCCACTGGCTCATTCTGGTCTCAGGTCAGCGTTCAGCAGATGAGGCCTTCATTCATAAATGGCAACATTAAATGTTTAATCTTAAGAGTACACAGTCATAATGCTGGGAGTCGAAGTAAAAAAAGGTGTGATTTGGCTGAAAATAAAGACATTTTACAGATTTAGGGACCAGTGCAAAAGAACATTGCCACAGCCAAACCATGAATGCAACTGAGTGTGCTCAGAAGAGCCAATGCTTACATAAAGCCTATATGTCACACTTTTTTTGAGTGTTTAAAGAGGGGGTATTCTACCTCAGTGAGGCATTAACTGCTAACACGTAACATATTTAGATCATCACGTTACTTTTTATTGTTTTGAAAATGCTATATTAATCGAAAACAATGTATTAAGATGTTTTACTTTCGGTTTTGATGTGCTGAGTCTTCCCTCCCTTTGGTCCCTGCCTTAAGTCACTCCCTCTTTACAGTGCTATCACAACGCAATCACCGTGCATCCCATTAATGAAACTACTGCAGATCACATCAAGTTTGTCAGGTTCTTGTGTACAGTTTTGTATCATGCTTTTGTATATTTATGGAGAATTGTTGTGTGGGAGCATGGGTGATGTAGGTTTGTGGCGTGAGCATTGTACAGAATCTTACAGCTAACTGTAAGGGTTCGAATAGGGCCTGGGAGAGGTTGATAAAATCCTCAAACATGCTTTTCAGGCATGTTTTTGAAGAGGGAACAATGTTATGTGCAGAGATTGATGACTGCTGCAGTTTGGCTGCCATCTTTTCTCCAGTTTTTTTTTTTTTTTTTTTTTTTCATGAACTGTAAACTGTTGAATCAAGTATATTTTTCCCATGTAGTGTAGTGACCCCAGACTGCACCTTGGAAAGGCCTGCTCAGCTCAGGGCTCCCTGGGGCTCATTGCGCAGGCTGTAAAACAGGGGCTGCACATATTGACAATTTGCAGCTGACATCATCAACTTTCCCTGGGGGTGTCATGCTAAGCACTGCTCTGATCTGTGGCTTGTTAGACTTAAATCTGAGCTTTATTTTATCACAATCTGACCAGAAATAGCTGGTTTAGTTGGAATTACAACAGGTGAATGATTTTTACTGTTACACATGTCTTTCTTTAATAACATTACAGTCACAAACTAGCTAGCATTATTGTCAAGAAACCTCTGTTCTTGATGCGCTGCTTTACCCAAATAGACTCAATACAAGTATTAGACTTTCTCTTACCCTGATCAGAGGGGAGCACAGAAGAACCTATGTAGACTGCTTCCATGAGGTCTTCCTCTGCCTTCTTCGACTCTCCCTTCATCACAGCAGCCTTTTATTAACAACTTGACATCCCCACATTGACATGACTTTTGAGGTTACACATCTGTTGACCCTTCAACTTTTCACTCAGTTCAGTTACTTTACAATCTAATTATACATTTCAGTTACACAGGCTTGTAGTTTTCCATCACACCCTGTTAGTCTCATAAACACAATATAAGCATACAGTTCATTAATGATAAAACATAAGCATATTTTTATTCACAATTATCTAACAGGTTTGTAGTTAGTCACTCACTTTTTGTGCTGAAAATCAAGCAACTAAACATCACCATGAATGCTCGTACTGATCACAGGTACACAAAATCCATTTTATATCTTTTGAGTTTTCAGACTTTCAGATCTTAAAATATTTTTGGATATGTTTGCTAATATGTGCATTGCATCGGAGCACAGCCTGTATCCTGCCCAATGAACCCTGTTGAGCACTGAACACAGCCCGTATCCTGCACAATGAGCCCGAGAGAACATGGTGCTCTGCAGGTCTTTTCCAAGGATGAGTCCAGTTTATGGTTGATGCATAACAGCAGTGGTGATATGTCTAATAACCTGCATAGATATCTGTGTAATACCTTAGTTGTCCAGGTCCATTATAAACTTATTTGTAAGCTTTAAGCTCATCCAAGTGGCAGTACTTTTGCATTCATTGGTCCAACTTCCACACGATATTGGCTGAATTCTAAAAGGGTTATCTGGGATATGAAAGAGCCAGATTGGCTTTTGTTTATTGTGGTTGTACTATGGCTGTTATTAAAGAGTATGTTCTATAAAAATTAAAGCTGTGTTTTCAGGGTACGTGTTAGCAGACGACCCTCAGGGCGAGACTCCTCTCATCCCCTCTGAGGTCATGGACTTCTCCATCAAACACGCCACAGAGGTGGACATCAACACTACACTGCAGATCCTGGGCTCTCCGGGCGAAAAGGCCTCCTCCATTCCTGGCTTCAATCGCACAGATTGTGTTATCAGGTGAGTCTCCACTCCACTGTAGGCCTGGGCAGGTACTGTCCAAACCAGGGGTGGGCAAACTTTTTGACACACGGGCCACAATGCGTTCTAAAATTTGACAGAGGGGCCAGGCCAGGATATATATATGTATGTATTACATCAGAGATTTGGCCTGTAACAGGTAGCAAAGCATGAATATGCAAGGCTCATTGTACAAATTGTTTTCCAAATGCATTAATTAAATAAAAAAAAATATTTATTACATTTCAGTTAAATAAACACAGCAGAAAAACTTTGAACAAGGTATAGACCTGCTGCACTGGGCCTATACCTGCTGCCACTCGAGCTGTTTCCTGCTGGTCTAAGCAGTCTTGGAGCGCATTATGATCTGAATAGGCTATCCTCTTTATTACACACTTTCATTGAAGTGATTTATTAGGTTTTAGGGCAGGGGTGCCCAATACGTCGATCGCGATCTACCGGTCGATCGCAAAGGTAGTACGAGTAGATCGCGAGACATTCCCCAAAAAGTAGATGCCAGGCGTTTGTACACGCGTGCGTCTACAAACGCGCCAAATGTGGCCAAACAAAATCAAGCTATCGCATTATCTAGTTAGATCCAATTTGTTTTTCTATCTAAACTTAATAAATTATATAAAATGAGTGCGGGAGCTGGACCAAGTAAGAAGCCAAAAATCTACCACTTTCATATGTAATGGGAGGAGGACTATTTTTTCACAATGTCATATTCGAAGTGCGTTTGCCTCATTTGCCAGTGTACTGTCGCTATTCCAAAGAAAGGAAATGTGGAGCGGCATTTTCGGACTGTTCACAAAAGCTATGACACTAACTTTCCTCCAAAACGTGAGCTGAGAAAGAGAAAGGTGAAGGATCTAAAATCCCAGTTGTCCGGACAGCAGTTATTGTTTACACATCCGACCACGAAAGCAAAGGCAGCCACCGAGGCATCATTTCAGGTGAGCCACTTAATTGTTAAGCACAAGAAGTCTTTCCAAGACGGAGAGATGATAAAAGAGGCATTCGTTGAAGCAGCTAACACGTTGTTTCGAGACTTTAAAAACAAACCAGAAATATTATCTTCAATTAAAGCTCTCCAGCTATCAAGAAATACAGTTACACGGCGCAGTGAGGCTATGGCCGAGGATTTGACCCAGCAACTTTGGAAGGATATCGCGGCCTGCGAGTGTTTTTCACTGCAACTGGACGAGTCTACAGATGTGAGTGACACAGCCCAGCTGTGTGTATTTATTAGGATGGTATTTTCCGATATGACTGCAAAAGAGGAGCTGTTAACATTACTGTCCATGACTGAACATACGCGAGGAGAGGACATTTTTCAGTCTTTCAAAAACTTTATTGAGAAAACCCAACTCCCAGTGTGCAAACTGGTGTCCGTCACCACGGACGGAGTGCCCGCGATGGTTGGCCGTTCAAATGGATTTATTGCCAGGAGCAGGGACGATGATGCTTTCCCGGACTTCCTCAATTACCACTGCATAATACACCAACAAGCGTTATGCGCAAAAATGCTCAACATGAGAGAGATAATGGACGTAACAACGAAGATTGCCTGTTCTATTCGCGCTAGATCGCTCCAAAGACGGCTATTCCGCGCACATCTGGACAAGGCTGACTGCAACCACTCGGAGTTGTTGCTACACACTAACGTGAGATGGCTTAGTCGAGGGAAATTCCTGCAAAGATTTCGAGAGCTCTGTCCGGAGATTAAGGAGTTTTTCCGTGTTGCTAAACATGCGGAATACACGCAACTAAATGACGACCAGTGGCTGCTAGACTTAGCATTTTTAACCGATCTGACCAACATGTTGAATGACCTTAATGTCGAGTTACAAGGAAAAGACAAAACTGTGATCAATATGATCAGCTCAGTTAATGCTTTCAAACGGAAAATGCTGCATCTATTGTCAAAGATGAAGCGCCATGATTTGGGTAACTTCCAGAACCTCGCATCAGAGTTGGAGACACAGGGCAGGGCGTGCGTGCAACTTGACAGTGCACGCTACACAGAGCAGATTGAGAACTGTCTATCGGAGTTTGACAAACGCTTTCAAGACTTTGTTTTATTGGAGCCAATCGCTACATTCATGTGTTACCCTTTTCTGGAAGATGCTGATGTTTATTCACTGTCAACAAAAATTGCATCACTTTTTCACCTGAACTCTTCTGGAGTGGAGGAGGAGATTCTGACACTACAAGCTGACATTCAGCTTAAGTCCAGGGCTCATGGACAGTTCTGGAACTTACTCACAGAGGAAAAGTACCCCAACATGAGGAAGTGCGCATCCTCCTTGACTGCATTATTCGGCTCCACTTATTTGTGCGAGTCAGCCTTTTCTCACATGAAGATTATTAAGTCCAAATACCGTTCCACATTGACTGATGATCATTTGGAAGCGTGCCTGAGGCTGGCTATCAGCAGCTATTCTCCGGACTATGGATCTCTGGCTGATTCCATTCAGTGGCAGTCATCAGAGTGACAAAAATGAAAGTTTCATTGTTCTGTATAAAAAATATAATTAAATATGTTTAACATTTTTTATAGAAGGTGGTAGATCTTTTTGACTTGGTCACTTTATAAGTAGATCCCATGCTGAAAAAGTGTGGGCACCCCTGTTTTAGGGCTATGGGGAAACATGTTTCCTTACCTATTTTAATATAATTTGGTCACATTTTGTCAAGTATGTACTAATATTTTTAATTCAATTCAATTCAATTTATTTGTATCATTGTCACAGAAGAACAACGAAATTACGTTTGGAGCATCCCATAAAGTGTATTATTCACAGTTAGCACTTGTCCCTTGCTGCTTCACACTCTCATTCTCTCCCTTGCTCTCCCCCTCGCTCTCCCCCTCGCTCTTCCCCTCTGCTCTTTGAGGGCATCTATTTCTCCTCCTCTTAGTGCATCAGCCACAGTCTAAATCATGCACCCTCTGCCCTCTTCCATCCATCCATCCATCCATCCATTTTCTTCCACTTATCTGGGGCCGGGTCGCCGGGGAAGCAGTCAAAGCAGGGACTCCCAGACTTCCCTCACCCCAGACACGTCCTCCAGCTCCTCCGGTGGGATCTCAAGGCGTTCCCAGGCCAGCCGAGAGACATAGTCCCTCCAGCGTGTCATGAGTCTTCCCCGGGGCCTCCTCCTGGTGGGACATGCCCAGAACACCTCCCTAGGGAGGCATCCAGGAGGTATCCTGAACAAATGCCCGAGCCCTCTCAACGTGTAGGAGCAGCGGCTCTCAACCGAGCTCCTCCCGTGTGACCGAACCCCTCACCCTATCCCAAAGGGTGCGCCTGGCCACCGTATAGAGGAAACCCATTTCGGCCGCTTGTATCTGCGATCTTATCCTTTCAGTCATTACCAAGAGCTCATGACCATAGGTGAGGGTAGTAACGCAGATTGACCAGTAAATCTTGAGCTTTGCCTTCCGGTTCAACTCCTTCTTTACCAAAATGGACAATACAGCGACCGTATCACTGCAGAAACTGCACCGATCCACCTGTCAATCTCATGCTCCATCCTTCCCTCACTCGTGTACAAGACCCCAAGATACTTGAACTCCTCTACTTGAGGCAGAGACTCAACATCCACCCAGAGAGGGCAAACCACCTTTTTCTGGTCGAGAACCATCGTCTCAGATTTGGAGGAACTGATTCTTATCCCAGCCGCTTCACACTCGGGTGCAAACCGCCCCAGTGCCTGCTGCAGGTCCTGGCTTGATGAAGCCATCATGACAACGAACAGCAGAGATGAGATCCCAAACCAGGCCCCTGACTGTGCCTAGAAATGCTGTCCATAAATGCAATGAACTGAACTGGTGACAAAGGGCAGCCCTGGCGGAGCTCAACATACACCGGGAACAGGTCTGACTTACTGCCTGCAATGCAAACACAGCTCCTGCTCCGGTCATACAGGGACCGGACAGCCCTTAGCAAAGAGCCCCAGACCTCATACTCCCGGAGCACCCCCCCAAAGGACACCACGAGGGACATGGTCGAATGCCTTCTCCAGATCCACAAAACACATGTGGACTGGTTGGACAAACTCCCATGAGCCCTCGAGGACCCAATGGAGAGCATAGAGCTAGTTCAGTGTTCCGTGACCGAGACGAAAACCACACTGCTCCTCCTGAATCCGAGGTTCAACTATCGGTCGCATTCTCCTCTCCAGTACCCTGGAATAGATCTTATTGGGAAGGCTGAGGAGTGTGATTCCCCTGTAATTGGAAGACACCCTCCGGTCCCCCTTCTTATACAGAGGGACCACCACCCCGGTCTGCCAATCCAGTGGCAATATCCCCAACCTCCACACGATGTTGCAGAGACATGTCAACCAAGACAGCCCCACAACATCCAGAGACTTGAGGTACTCGCGACGAATCTCGTCCACCCCTGGAGTCTTGTCACCCAGGAGCGGTGGGATTGAGGAGATTCTCAAAGTATTCCTTTCGACGCTCAACAACCTCCCCAGTTGAGGTCAGCAGCTCTCACGAGCTCCTACGAGCCAACAAGGCTCTATAGGACTCCTTCTTCAGCTTGACAGCATTCCTTACTTCCGGTGTCCA
This sequence comes from Periophthalmus magnuspinnatus, assembly GCF_009829125.3. NCBI lineage: Eukaryota > Metazoa > Chordata > Actinopteri > Gobiiformes > Gobiidae > Periophthalmus > Periophthalmus magnuspinnatus. The sequence goes on along the minus strand of NC_047146.1, from coordinate 28,796,122 downwards.
CTACCGGGTTCAGGGGTAGCCACCGCGACAGAGGTGGAGAACATGGCCCACTTGGAGTTCATGTTCCCAGCCTCCCCCGGGATCAGGGAGAATCTCTCCCGGAGGTGTGAGTTGAAGACCCCCCTGACAGAGGGCTCCGCCAGACGTTCCCAGCAGACTCTCACGATATGACCGGGGTGAACTCCAACACGCAGCAGCTGAGCTGTGGGACAATAAGCAAGCCAACACCAGCTTGTTGCCGCTCCCCGCAGGCAACACCAGAAAAATGGAGAGTCCAGCCCCTCTCAAGGAGTTGGTTTCCAGAGCTCAAGCTGTGCATGGAGGTGTGGCCGATTATATCTAGCCGGTAACACTCAACCTCCCACACAAGCTCAGGGTCCTTCTCCCCCAGCGAGGTGACATCCCACATCCCCAGAGTCAGTTTCCATGTCCGTAGATCCGGTCGTCGAGATCCTCGCCTTCGACTGTCGCCCAGATCTCTTCACACCTGCCCCTCACGGCTCCTCCTGCAGGTGGTGGGTCAATGAGAGGACGGCCCCACGTCGCTCCTTCAGGCTGGGCCCAGCCAGGCCCCGTGTGGAAAGGCCCGGCCACCAGGCGCTCACTGTCGAGTATCCCAGGCCTGGCTCCAGGGTAACACAGAGCCAGGTAACGCCAATCCGGGTGACAACTGGCCTCATTCTTACGCTCATCATGGGGGCTTCTTACACTCATCATGCCCTCTTATTGCATGTTATGTCATTTGGGTTAAATATTTTGTCTTGAGGGAAAAATAGAGCCCTAATGACTGTGATCAGCATACAGCGGAAGCTGTCAGTCCTCCGTGGAGATGTCAGTGGTAGTAGGACACACATGCTTAGGCCCGCTCTGCAGCCCATAGACCCCAGACCAAAATTATATTTTATCAGCACAAGGTTCAACCTAGGGCTGGGCGAAGCGTGTACAGACTGTGATGGGTGTTTCTTGACAGGTCAGAATAGCTCCTAAGAGCAGCGTTTTCCCATTGCACTGGGACAGCATATTTGAGCTTCAACTTTACAAAACTGTACTGTTTTCTTTGGTTTGTGGCAGGCTGCTGTCTGCAGTGCTGCGCACTTCTGAAGTGGAGTCTCGGGCCACTAGAGCCAGTTTGACAGAGATGCTCAGTCCTCAGATGGGGAAGGACATTGTGTGGTTCCTTCGCCGTTGGACTAAGAGTTACCTGCTGCTGGACGAGAAGCTGTACAAGCAGGTAGGGCTGCTTAGTCGCCCAAAATTAGTTTTAGCCGACAAATCATTTTCACATATATAAATGTAATATAAGGATTTAGGATAAATACATATAAATTATTATTATCATATAATTTTTATTTATTATATAAATGCGTTGTTTCCTAGAGTTTTTTTTTTTTTTTACATAAATAGTTGTTTTTGGATGAACTCCCGTTCAGGTATAGTCTTGTGAGTACAGTTTGGGTTAGATAAATCATGACACATAATGGTTTTGAGAGCTTTAGCCACACAACCTTTTTAGTGGCTTTAGTCCACCAAGAATTTCATTAAACAATGCCAATCCTACAAGCAGGTAGCACAGCTCAGAGTATGCTCAGATGTGGTCTAAAGTCTCCTGTCTTACAGATTAGTATCCCTCTGAGCACAGCGTTTGGGGCAGACACCGAGGGCTCCAGGTGGATTGTGGGATATCTGCTGGAGAAGGTCATCAGTAACCTGTCAGTGTGGAGCTCCGAGAGCGAGCTGGCCACCGACACAGTGGAGCTGCTTGTTACCCTGGTAGAGAGGAGGGAGAGGTGACTCACAGGAACCCATACCAACACACTAACTCTCCGAATAGTTGTCACATGGCCCCCTTTTCAGTGAAATAGCACTGCATTAGTATTACACAACTTAAAGAATGTAAATTATGCTTCTGCTCAGTAGTAGAATTTGCATGGGAGGATGGGGGCAGCCACCCCAATACCCATGGTCAGGAAGGGCCCACTCCGTGACCCAGAAAGGGAAGTTTATAGCAGTTCTGCATTATGTCACTTACGTGTGCAAGAGTGCAAGGCAAAATAACACAATATTTGAATATTACCAACTTTTAGATGTGAGCCTCAAAGAGCTCTATGAGTCCTTGCCTTAAAAGAGCCTCATCAAATGAATGACTGTACTCTGTGCAACTAAAACAGCTGTAATGTTATCAGTGAATTATCACTAAAGAAGCTACAATAATTAATATTGTCTCCAGTTAACATTTAACAAGAGCATTGTGAAGGCTATATTCACTGGTGGAACATAATGTAGTAACACATTTTAGGTATCTGTACTTAAGTAAAATTTTAAGTTGATACTTTTTACTTCACTACATCTGAGAGCAGGCATCTGTATTTTCTACTCCACACATTTTTTTTCACCTGACTGAAAAGTAAAAATCAAGTTCATAATTTGAGCAAACAAAAATATGCAAAAACTGCTAAAAATTGTAAATTCTGTTGTTTCTGTTGAACAAAATTCAGCACAAATCTTAATCTACATCTATTAATACATTTGAAGCTTTATTATATATCTCAAAATCAGTACAAACTACATTTACTTTTTACTCTTTAAGTACATTTGTACAGGCTGTACAGGTTCATTAAAATTTAAGTAGATTTTTTCATGTGATATTTTTGCTTTTACTTAAGTATTTTTTTTCTCCTCTACTTTTACCTAAGTAACAAAATTAAGTACTTCTTCCACACCAGACTACATTTCTATTTCTTACCGTATGAAGCGCAAGCAGGATGCACTCATCAAATTCCAATGAACGTTCGTGGTCCGCTCATTCTGCTGTTTTTCTTCAAAACTCCACTTGTTCTTAATTTCTCTGCACAGGTTTTCTTAATAGGATAGGATAGTCCTTCATTCATTCCTATGGAAAGGTGTAGATCTTTCCTCTGGGGGCAGTGCTGTCACTGGTCGGTTGTATGGAATGTCCTTCATAAGCGCTTCGTTCCAGACAAAAGTGAAGCTGTATGCACCTCCACTGCACTGGGTCTATACCTGCTGCCACTCGAGCTATTTCCTGCTGGTCTAAGCAGTCTTGGAGCGCATTATGATCTGAATAGGCTATCCTCTGTATTACACACTGTCACTGAAGTGATTTATTATGTTTTAGGGCTATGGGGGAACATGTTTCATTGTAACTATAAAAATGAAATCAAGGCTTAAATGTAGATTCCCATTATTTAGTTTGGATTAATTTGAATCATACCATATGCCCCAATTTTGCGTCTCAATTTTAATTTGGCTTTGAGTTAAAATTATGAATGTAATATTAATTTTAAAAAAACACTGAGGATGAGGCCTTAATATTACTACCCCCTTCTCCGCAGGGGCGGAGCTTGTACTTCTGCTGTTACAGTTATAATCTGTGATACATGATTTTACATTATGAATCACATTCATTCAAAATGACTTCATAAAAGAGATGGGTCCACTGACCCAAAGTTAATATCTGTGTCCATCCGTTGTGTCACCATAAAGGTCAAGGTGCTGGGCTAGTGGACTGTGCTGTCAGACCCTCTCCTTTTAACTTGGGAAGTACTCAACTCCCCAGCAAATTGAAACACATGAAACATTTTTAAGAGACCATTTTAAAGATTTTTTTGTATAGTGTCTGTTACCACAGAGGGTCTAATTGTTAGATGTATCTGTGCGTAGGGCTAACCTGGTGGTGCAGTGTGAGGGTTGGTGGAGGCTGGCTAAGCAATTTGCCAGCCGCAGCCCTCCGCTCCATCTGCTATCCAGCTCTGTGCAGAGGAGCCTGATGAAGGCACTAGTCCTAGGCGGCTTTGCTAACATGGACTCGGACACCAAGCAGCAGTACTGGGCTGAGGTAAAGTCCTGCTCGTCATGGGTGTGTTCTAGTCCTGCTTTTTTGCTCATTTGGACCTCATGCTTAATTTTGTGTGAGCAGGTCCTCCACCCGCTGCAGCAGCGCTTTCACAACCTGATAAACCAGGAAAACTTTGCTCAGATGAGTCAGGAGGAGGCTGTGAAGCAGGAGATCATCGCCACACTAGAGGCTCTCTGCGGTATCGCAGAGGCCACACAGATCGACAATGTGGCCTCTCTCTTCTCCTTCCTCATGGACTTCCTGTCCAGCTGCATTGGACTCATGGAGGTACTTAGACACACACAGTAGTGACTTTTAAAAGCTCTTAATAATATGGTTTCCAAGACATCTGGGATAGTATTTTAGTATAAAAGATTAGAATGAAGTGAATGCATGACTTCTGACCTGTTGCCAGGTGTACAGCAACACTCCAGAGACTGTGAACCTGATCATCGAGGTGTTTGTGGAAGTGGCTCACAAACAAATCTGCTACCTGGGAGAGGTACTTTGAGTCTAATCACTGCAGCACTGCTGTACTCTTACATACTACAGTAGATATGATTTATGAATGGCTATGTCTAACTTTGTGTCTCTGATGTCTGTGTGTGTGATGCAGACCAAATCCATGAGGCTGTATGAAGCCTGCTTGACACTGCTGCAGGTTTACTCCAAGAACAACCAAAGCCGAAAGCGTGGCGACTCCACAGCTGAAGAGGACCAGTATCAAGACCTGCTCCTCATCATGGAGCTGCTCACCAACCTGTTGTCCAAGGAGTTCATCGACTTCAGCGACACAGGTAACACATGTCGACTGACTTTGAGACCTCTTTTTTTTTTCTTTTGTTGTCAGTTTTACTATGTATTATACTGTCGTGTTTCCCAACCAGCGGGTACTTGAATGATTTCAGATTTTAAAACAAGATCAAATTGAGCAGTATTTAATTTTATTTGTGGTAATGTTTACATCCTTAGATTAAGAATGTGGAGTGTGATCTTTTAAATGAAAGAATGGGAGAATTGATTGTAAATGAGATGGATGCTTAGATGTATTTGAATTGTTTGTAACCTGCCCGGGGATTGGGATTGTAGATGGAACCTATCTTTAGCTAAATCTGGTGTAAAGTATCTCTTCTTTTATGATTAATGTGTTTGCACATGGTCTCTGTTAAAATAAACCAATAATCTAAACTAAGCTAAGAATGTTTCAGAAACGAAGCTTAGGGAGAACCGCTGCTTTGCAGTATTTTTTGTCTCTCTCTTGGATGTAAACATTTGAGTGATGATAAAAAATTAAGTTTTTATGTTGTATTTGATTTTTGTCTGCAAATATTTCCCAGATAAAAAAAATGGCTAAATATGAATGGACAGAATGGGTGCCTGTTGTTGCAGTTGTTGACCTGATGTGGTGTTTCAGATGAAGTGTTCCGGACCCAGGACCCAGGAGCCTCGGCCGGGCGCAGCGTCTCTGCAGCAGACGTGGTTCTTTATGGCGTCAACATAGTGTTGCCACTCATGTCCCAGGACCTGCTCAAGGTATGTCCTAGGACCTGTTGAAGGTATGCCACGGGACCTGTCCCGGGACATGCTCAGGGTATGTCTCAGGAGATGCTCAAGGTATGTGAGACGGGATACGGTTCCAGACCCACTTGTTATTGTAAATTATTGTCAAACTGAGTGGTTCTGGCTGGCCAGGTAAAGAAGGTCCTGGGTTCAACTCTTGGGTTGCTTAGGGCCTTTCTGTATAGAGTTTGCTTGTTCTTTCTGTGTCTGCGTAGATTTCCTCCAGGTGCTCCTATTTTCCCTCCCACTAAAAACATGTACAATAAGCTCCTCCCCTCCAGGGCCGGGACTCCCCTGAAAATCAAATCTCATTTCTTTCTTCCATTGAAGCCTTCTGGCATTGCACAATCAGTTGAGCAGCATTATGAGTAAACCATGTTCTCTTGTGCTCCTCTCCTTCCAGTTCCCTTCACTGTGTAACCAGTACTACAAGCTCATCACGTTCATCTGTGAGATCTTTCCAGAGAAGATCCCTCAGCTGCCCGAGGAGCTCTTCAAAAGTCTCATGTTCTCCCTGGAGCTGGGCATGACCTCGTATCCTTGGCACTTTCTTTGTAGGAGATCTGTAGGGCCATTTCAGGGATGTGTGTGGTAATCAGTATAGGATTTTGTTGGAGAGCTACCATCTGACTGGCCCACCCGCCCATGTATTCTCACTTAACACCACTAGATGCTGTCTGATCTGCCATCTACTGGTAACAGAAAAAGTAAATAAACTTACAGATGGTAGCTTTAATTCATGAGTGGGTAGTTCCTCTTGTATAAAATAGCATATTTTGCTAAATGTTTAATGCATCTAGCCCACTGTACAGTAGAAGACTCACAGAAATACAGGCACATACCTCAGCTGGCTCTGTGTCCTTCCACTCCTCTTCCCCACTCATCCTCCACTCCTCCCCCTCTTCTCTGCTCATCCTCTACTCCTCTCCATCTCATCTGCTCATCCTCTGCTCATTCTCCATTCTTCAAACCATAAAGCCAGCTTACTTTGAGGGGAGAAAATAAGCTGTCTCATCATTGACTTCTTCCTGTTCTAAAAGAGTTTTTGAGAACTTGTTGATTTTCAAAGTCTCAAGCAGACCGATTGTCATCAGTCTAGGTTCCTCAGATTTCTTGACTGTGTGTGCAGTATGAGCTCAGAGATCAGTCAGCTGTGTCTGGAGGCTCTCTCTCCACTAGCTGAGCACTGCGCCAAGAGTCCAGACAAGGACACACCCCTGTATCACGCCACGCAGCACTTCCTCAAGGTGAGCAACATCTTATACACAGACCTTGCTCCCATAATCCTCTGCACTGTTGGCTAACAGACTGCCCTGCCTTGTTCACAGTTGGTGTTTGACATGCTGCTACTCCAAAAGCACAACACAGAGATGACTGTGGCAGCAGGAGAAGCCTTCTACTCCCTCGTGTGCCTACACCAGGTGAATGTAAACCAGGGGACTCTCCCTGAGACTGTGTGTGTGACCATAGTAAATGAAGTATTAAGATCCAACCAAAGCTGATGCTGGAGCTTCCTTGTGTGCTGACTGCCTTTGTTTGTGTCCAGGTGGAGTACAATGAGCTGGTGCAGACCCTGCTTTCCACACAGAGGGATGCGGTCATCTACCAGCGCCTCGCAGATGCCTTCCGCCAGCTGACGGCCAGCAGCTCCCCTCCCACTATGGACCGCAAGCAGAAACTCGCCTTCCTCAAGAGCCTGGAGGAATTTGTGGCCAATGTGGGCGGCCTCCTGTGTGTGAAATAGCCCTGAGAGCAGTCAGTGGCTGGTCCAACATGCAGACACATATGTGGGTGCTCGCCTGCACACTGCCTGTACAGCAGCCCCACCCCTCACATGAGACATGACACTTTATATTAGACATGTGAGAGGCCAGAGCTACTGGTGTGCTGTGCTACACACAGGAAGTGCATATCCCTGCTGTGGAGTGCACTGAGCAACATTGACACCTCCCCACCCTCCCTCAGCAGCAGCTCTCCTAGTGTACTGCAGTGAGGGCCTGCTCAGCGGGGAAGCCAATAGTTTATTTTTGTAATCCTTTATCAGTTTGACCTCTCCAGACTCTGGCAGTCATGAGAATTCAGGTATAGATGGGGTTTGCCAAGAAATAATGTTCAAACATGGAAACTGATACCATGCAAAGTTCGAAAGAAGAATCACAGGTTTTAAATCAAAGCAGAGGAGACGTTTTCCAGAATGACGACGCAGATGCCAAAATAGATTTACACAGTGTGGTCAGATTGCTTTGTTTAATTTCCATTTCAGCTAAATACATACAAACATTTATGTTAATTTAAAAAAAAATCTGATTATGTAAAAACAGATGGAGGGCAGTAGTGTGCACAACTATTGTAAACAAAATTCAAAAATCTTCAACCTGATGAGTGTTTTCTTTTTCACAACAGAACTATGTTAAGCTGATTTCAGGCTGGATAAGCCAGCTCTACTTGGTTGTTAATTGATGAATATTATTTACAGAGACCTCATATGAATATTAAGGCCAGCACAATCTCACAGGCCCTCCATCTTGGTTTGGAACTGTTGACTAGAATAATGTGTGACACTGTCTTTTCTCTTTCTGCTCATTTTGCAGTTGAATACATTTTTCATATGTCATTTTAAGTTGAAATATCCATAACAACCACTATTGATTAGATTGTAAAGGTGTGCAGTGTAGTGCAGGTTGTGTTCTGTGTTCTGACCCCCGTGGTGCCTTTCGCTTCTGAATGACAAACATGAGTCCAAAGTGCCTGTCATTCACCCAGCACACGGCTACATCTCACCCAACCAAAAAGGACACTAAAGCTGTAAATATGTATTATGAATCTACTAATGTGTTATTGAAAGCGATGGAAATGTTTTTTATATTGCCAATAGAAGTTGCCTCATGTTCAGACTGTGGTGGTATGACTGGTCCATAGGTTTCTGATGGTTTGCAGTATTGTGGCACTGATGGGATGAGTTGAAAGAGATTTGAACTTTACTCAAGTTGCCAGAGGGAGTTTCACCGGTTCTGATTTCAGAGATACACTGGAGTTACGACATCCATGAAGGAGCTGACCACCAGGGCACTGTGGCTCAGAAAACCTGTTTTCCACCAAGTGCACATAAAGTTATTAAAAATGATGTTGCCTTTTATTTTGGTATTAACACATAATTACTGTGGTCTCTATGCTGTCACAAAAAAGAAATTACTAAATGTGCCAAACTGTGCTGAGAAGTGTAAACAGTCACATAAAACAGTATAAAATATTACATTTAAGACCGCATTTCAGACAGCAGGAATCACGCTAACACAGCACACTTTACCATCAACCATCAAGTGTAGAGGTTATGCACATTTTATTTGAAAAATGCTCCTCACCATTCCGAGTGGTAGTGCGTTTATTGCTTAATTTTTGTCAGTTGAGCTATTGTTTTTGCCCCACAATTATCTCCTCAACACACAGGCTTAGAAACATGCTATTTAAGAAGAGAAAGGTTCAGTTCAACTGTGTCTGATCCCAAAAGTTTATACCAGTGAAAAATGTGGTATTCTGCAGTGTCCTTGTTGCTTAGGGTTCATTGGTTTTTCACTAACATTTACTTGATTTTCTTGTTTTAGATGTTAGGTACAAACAAAAAAATTGCATAGATGTAGACTTTTATATTTATTATTAAACTGCAGTAGTTCTTTCACATTTTAGGTGTGTTTTTAGCTCTTAGTGAATTGGAGAACACGGTAGGCGACTTGTTCCAATCAGAGCGACAGTTAGTTTCACCATTTCCGGTGTAATGTAATATCTGAGCTTTTTTCAGGTTGAGCTAAAATGAATAAATAATGACTGATCAGGCAGTGTTCAGGGAGCTGACATGTACTCTAAACAAATGAAGATAAACAACACAGTATAAGGGTCCTTAAAAATAGCATGTGGGCCCTACAAGAATAAATTCGTAACATTTTGACATTAAAATTGTAATTTTATGAGAATAAAGTCAAAGCCAGAAAAAGATGAAATTTTACAAGAAAAAAGTCATAATTTTGCGAGAATAGAGCTGTATACAAAAAATATACTATTTAACCAAAAATTAAGTCGGCATTTAACGATTTAGGACTCGACACCGAATCAAAATGAACCCCAGACTGCAAAGGATGAGTGAAAAGCCTACATAAAGGCCCATTAAGGATAATTTTGAAATACTATTACACATCCCATAAGTTTCTAAGTTATTGGACAGATCTGCACTGCACAGTGCAGTTTAGCTGCCACCTCTCCACTGTTGAATGAAGTAGGCTAGATTTTCTCCCCGTGGAGTGACTGGACGACTCCTCGGTAAAAGCCTGCAGAGCGTAGCCCTCATTGGGCAGGACACAGGCCTGTGCTCTGAGCCGCAAACAGGTGGAGGAGTCTCAGCACATACCCATACTCCTCTTAGCTTCGCTTCTTCATTATTCTGAACATGGGTACTTTGCATGCAATCATCGTTCAAAGATGTGCTCATTGTAGATAACTTCAGCACGTCATTATGGGCTTGTGGAGCCATGCCCCAATTTCACGCACAGATTATAACGTAACCAACCTCTATTGCAACTGCGCTGTCCTGTTTGGCTCCAAATGGTTACAGTTTTGTTTAATACACAGAGCTGAAGCCGGTTTCAGTACCTGATCATGAATTCTTTACACAGAATCGACGCTACATACTGTGCTCACTGTTCCCCAGTACAGGGTCTTTGGCACTTTGTACATCCTGCATCCGTGGATGCTCACTGTACAGTGAAGTACACCGTGTAAACATGAGCTGCCACTGCCTGAGCGTACAGCTCCGCAACACACAAACATGTCTAGACAAGTGTAGAAAGCTCAAAGTGAAGGAAATAGATTTGGTGTTATTCACGCAAAGACTCCTACACCTGCCAGTATCCTGCCTAGGAGCTTTCAGCTATGCACAGAGGCATATGGGTGTCATTTCTGGGGAAATTATTCACCAGTTGTTAATGTTTAAAAGGCCAGCAATATAAAGTTCTGCATCTATCTTATGTAGGTTTTATTTAATCTTTTAACTCAACTTTTAACTCGGAAAATTACACCTTTATTCTCATAAAATTGTATATATTTATTTTTATTTATTTAACCTTTATTTTACCAGGTAGGTCGGTTGAGAACCAATTCTCACTTTCAATGACGACCTGGCCAAGAAGCAGAAATTTCAACATACAACAGAATAACATCCATACAGGCAAAGACAAGACAAAACAATAACACTAAGACAGTTACTATTTTCCACTATTTACATATATACACATAGGTGAGCAGAGTTTAAAAACAGAGAAACAAGTACATTGGTCGCGTACTATAGATTTTATTGAGTTGATGAATGGAGCTATTGGTATCATAGTACTAAGTTTTAGAGTTTTTTGTAGATTGTTCCAGTCGTTGGGGGCAGCGAACTGAAATGATGATTGACCAAAGGATGTACGGACTCGTGGGGTGATCATGGTGATAATGTTACTGGAACGTAGGTTATGTGTGTTATCAGAAATATTGATGAGTGAGCGAAGATAATGAGGGGTTTTACCAATTAATGTTTTATAGATGAATTTGTACCAATTTATTAATCTGCAGGAGTGAAGTGACGGCCAGTCAACCTGTGAGTACAGATGACAGTGATGGGTAGTGAAAGGGGCACCTGAGAAAAAACGGATTGCTGAGTGATAAATGACATCAAGTTTATGGAGGAGAGTTTTTGATGCTGACCTGTAGATGATGTCACCGTAATCAAAGATAGGGAGAATTGTAATTTTGACAAGGGTGTGTTTTGCGGAATGGGTAAATGAGGATTTATTGCGATATAGAAAGCTGATTCTTGATTTGACTTTGGAAAGTAATGTGTTAATGTGAATATCAAAAGAAAGTGTATTGTCAAGCCATATGCCTAAGTATTTGTAAGAATTTACTAGTTGTAGATGTGTGCCGTCTAGGGATGAGATGTTGGCGTGGTAGGGAATCTGAGGTAAATTTTGGTTGAAAATCATATATTTCATTTTGGTTGTGTTTAAAAGAAGACGAAGGTTGGAAAAGGCGTGTTGGAGACTGGTGAAACTGTTTTTTTAAAGAGCGGAGGGCTGTGTTAAGGCACGGGCTGGATGTGTACAGAATGGTGTCGTCAGCGTATAAATGTATGTGGGAGGCGCCAGCAGCAGAAACTACGTTATTAATGTAGATTTTAAAAAGGGTTGGTCCTAGTATGGACCCTTGAGGAACCCCTGTGGTCAGGGTTAGGGGGTCAGAATGATGCCCCTCAGCTCGCACCAACTGAGTGTGTCCCGAGATGTAACTCCTAAACCATGCCAGGCACTTCTCTGAGAAGCCTATCTGCTGAAGTCTGCTGAGTTGTGATCTACTGAATCAATGGCTTTAGCCAAGTCCACAAAGACAGCCACACAATATTCTTTTTTATCTATGGCACTTATGATGTAATTTAAAACCCTAAGTGTCCCAGAGATACACCTGATAGGTTCACCTTTAACCTAAGTTACAGTTCAAAAGAGAAGAGAAGACAAGAGAGATTATTTTGTCTCAATATTGAAGAGAAAGGACGGGGAGGCAAAACCTTCAGTTACAACCTCCTTACCCCTTCTGAAGTCTCCACCGCCTTTCACCTCCTTTTATTAGATTTAGGAACCCTGGTTACAAATGCACTGCCCACTCTCAAGGGGAAGGAGAAATATATTTACCAAGCAGTGCGTAAAACAATTTACGAAACACAAATAAAATTACATTCTGTTCCTGCATTTCTCGAGGTTATTCCTTTTTGCACAAACACCCTCCCAAGTTGTTTCATGGACAAGGTTTTGCAAGTTCGCAGTGACCTCGACCTCTCCCGTGTGGTCCTATCAATTTCATAAGACATTTTCTGCAAGACTCAAGAACAGATATTAGTGCAGATTACATAGTTAATATAATGAATATAATAAGAGTGAACATTACATTACCTTTAAGATGCACAGTGAGATTAATAAACATAACTTGAATATATATATCTTGAATCCATCAACACCCATGGCCAGTTCTAAAGCCAGACTGCTTATCCGTAAGGATGCTATGGGTTTCGAGATATTGTGTAAGCTGGTGATTGATTAGTTTTTCAATGACTTTGGAAAGGCAAGGCAGGATGGAGATAGGCCTGTAGCAGTTAAGGTCTAGACTATCACCCCCTTTGAAGAGTGGAGTGATTGCTGCTGACTTCCACTCCAGGGGTAGCTCACCGGATTGTAGTGAGAGGTTAAACAGGTGAGTAATAGGTGCCACGATGATGGGTGCTGCTAACCGCAGAAAGAAGGGATCCAATGTATCCAGCCCAGCAGCTTTATGAGTGTCCAACTTAAGAAGCTCCCTGAGCACATCATTCTCTTGTAGGAGTTGGAATACAAAAGGAAGGACGGTTGAAGTGAGGGAGTTATGATTAGGTAATAAGTCAGAGGAACTGACCAAAGCAGTGGGCATGGCAGTAGTGAAAGCATGACCAGCTTGGATGAAATGTTTATTGAGCATATTTACCATGGTGGCCTTGTCTGAAACTATAATCTCCTCGGATTCAATTGCAATTGGCAAATGTGCAGATGAATTTTTATTTTCCATAGTTTTAACTGTCTGCCAGAATTTTCTAGGGTTTGAGCTACATTTTAGGAATTGATTTTTATAGTATTCAGATTTTGCCTTTCTGATTGATTGTGTGCAACGATTCCTGGCTGATTTGAAGGACTGCCAATCAATAAGGGTCTTGGATGCCCTAGCTTTGTGCCAGAGTGTGTGTTTGAGACGGATCAGCTCAGTCAGCTCAGTGCTGATCCAGGGGCTGAAACGATTTTTAATTCTGACCATTTTTAAGGGGGCGTGTCTGTTCAGGATAGAGATGAATGTGTTTTTGAAATGAGACCATGCATTCTCAACAGATAGAATAAGGTTAATTCTGTGCCATTTTTCTTCTGCCAGATCATGCAAGAAGGCTTGCTCATTAAAGTTTTTAAGATGTCGTTTATAGATGGTTAATGGAGGAGACTTAATATTTGTACCATTTCTTATGCAAACAATACTGCAATGATCACTGAGACTCTGGCAGAAAACTGCAGATGTGTACTTTGACGGTCTGTTAGTGACAATGACATCAATTAGGGTTCCTTTTTCATGCAAAGATTTACTGATGAATCTGGTGGGAGCCTCAACAATTTGAGAGAGATTTAAGGCATCCAGTTGGAGTTGCACCGAGGTAGGTGGATTAAGCAAATCCCAGTTCAAGTCACCTAGCAACAAAAATTCAGAGGATGTGTATGGGGCAATGAGTTCACTGAGGGCAGATAGGGCACAGGCAGGGGCAGATGGTGGTCTATAACAGCCAGCTACATTGATAGAATAATTGAGAGACGGATAGTCAGTACTAGCAGCTCAAACTGTTTGGACACAGATCTAGACAGTAGGACAGAGCATTGCAAACTGTCCTTACAGTAAATGGTGACTCCACCGCCTTTAGTAAGTCTGTCCTGTCTGAAGATATTGTATCTAGAAAGAGCTACAGCTGTATTAGGCACAGATTTTTTAAGCCAAGATTCTGAAATGACCAAAACATCAGGGCTAGCAGACTGGACATATACTTGCAATTCGTCCAACTTTGGAAGAAGACTTCGGATGTTTAAATGCATTAGACCGAGACTTTTACGGCTACAAAAACTATCGTATGTAATTTGACTTTAAAAGTGTTTTTAGATAGAGGAGTAACAACAGAGGGAAGAGAGATATTAGTGAGGGAGCTATGGTCAGGACCTGGGTTGGGCTGAATGTTACCTGAAATCAGTAACAAAAGGACAATTAATCATTTTGTTTAAAATATTTGCTAATGTGACCTTTTCTAATGTTCTTGTCTGGGACAGAAATATAAGCACAACTAAAAGGAATGACAAAATTGTCCTGTAGGGCAAGGACACACATTAGATGGGTCAGATCCAAGAAATCAGGACAAGGGATGAAGGGTGATGGTGCATCTCCTTTTGGATGTATTTCACAGGTTCCCCTGCCTGGCAGAACAGGAGTGTAAAATGTATAGTAACATTTGTGTTCATGATGTAGGCCATCAATAATGTGTAAAAATAGTAACCACGATGTAATCAGGAGGCATGGCATTGTTTGTCACGTGTCCTTCGAGCCTGTCCAGTAGAAATCCAGTAGCTGTAATCCGGTTCGTGTTTCACGTTGATTTCCCCATCGGGGGGATTCAATGAGGATCCGATCCGCGCAGGTCACAAACCAGGGAGGCGTGCCAGAAAAAATTTTGACTATATTCTTGTAAAATTACAACTTTAATGTCAAAATGTTACGATTTTTTTATTTTTATTTTTTAAAGTGGCCCTTATACTTCATTGTAAAGATGGCGAAACACTACCGTACATCCCAGCAAGTCAGAGCCAATCAAAAGTAAGAAAACTGTAGGTCCTGTCTACATCGTAGTGGTTCAAGGGCTTGTTCCGAATAATTTGGATTATAGCTTCTAGGTCCTCGATCCTAACAACTAACTTCTTTACCTTTGGAGCTACGTCTTAGGGCAACCAAAAGAGTCCTATGCAGAAAGAAGATTGTCGACATATGCCGGTCTGTGGCCCCGGAGACGGGCCTTTGCTTTGCGTCCACAACCTTTGCTTGTGGACACCAAGAATTTCTAATTTGCACTGAAGACCCCGAGAAAAAATATTGAAAGACTGCTCAGTAGCACCACCTCAAAAATCAATTTACAATGCTCTAGTGGGAGCAGGACCAAGAAAAATGTCATCGTAGACAAATAAGACTTAGCATCAAAAACAGCGCTGTCCTGTTTATGTAAACAAAAAAATAATTATGGCCCTACCCTAAACCCTACATGAAGACAGCCATACTGGATCAAACGCAGGATTGATAAAATCAGTCTGACATCTCCAACAGTTTTCATCAAAAACATTTCAGATTGGGCCAACAGACACAAAACCCATGTGCAATAATAGGTTATCAATTACATTTACATTTAAAATAAAATGTTGGGTGTGGTAATGGTGATTTTTCAACAAAATGTCACTTTTTGGAAAAATTAAAAATATTCTTTCACAGTCAGATTTGAATGGACCCAATGAAGCGCTTGTGCACATTTCTGAGCTGGGCGCGATGACATGCAAAATAGGGCTCTTTGAAAATAGCTCTTTACCGCCTCCTTCAAATTTTATATAAAAAAAAATATATATATTATTATATTATATTATGGCCCTGCTGTAAATCACACTGGACGTCAGCCATATTGGGTCAAACTATGATGTCCAAAATCTAGACCTCATACTTTACCAAACTTGTCCTAGGGTTTTTAATCCAACATACTTCAAACTGAGGTAGCATCATCAGGACATATCTGGGGTCAAAAGTTGTTCACAGAAGTCTGTGTGTGTGGTCATGACAAGCTCTTCACGAAGCAGCCATCTTGAAAAGCTTAAAATTCCCTGTAATTTGCAAAAATTGTTGGATCTGAACAAACCAAATGTAGCATTTGTGTGTTCAATTTCATCCCTTCTGACCACCAGAGATGGTGCTTCAAGCACTGAATGATCATCCTTGCACCTGTGCTGGTCGAGAATTAATAACAACATATGTGATCTTCAGGTGGCGTACGTACAGCTATCAATCAATCAAACTTTTTTGTATAGCACTTTACAACAGCAAAAACTGAACCAAAGTGCTTTTCAAGTGCATTAAAATGTAAAAACAACAACAAAAATTCTATATACAAAACAACAAACAATAAAAACAGTCATTAGCTGAAGGCAATTGTGAACAAATGAGTCTTCAGCTTGGCTTTAAACAGAGACAAAGAAGTGACTGAGCGTAACTCCAGGGGCAAAGAGTTCCAAAGTCTGGGACCAGCCACAGAAAATGAATGGTCACCCCACTGTTTCCTTTTGGTTCTAAGGACCTCCAGCAGGTGTTGACTGGCAGACCGCAGAGCTCTGTTGGGCATATGAGCCGTTAAGAGCTCGCAAAGATATAAAGGTGCAAGACCATGCAGAGCTTTAAAAACAAACATTAAAAGTTTAAAATCAATCCTGAAATAAACTGGGAGCCAGTGGAGGGAGTACAGAACCGGGGTAATGTGACTATGTTTGCGAGTATTTGTCAGAAGTCGGGCTGCAGCGTTTTGAACTAATTGCAAGCGTTGGAGAGTGTAATGATTTATTCCAATATAAAGAGCATTACAATAGTCAATCCTGAAACTGAAAGCATGCATGGCCTTTTCCATGTCAGCTTGACAAAGAAATGGTTTTACTTTTGCCAGGATATAGCTATATAGTCACGTGACCCGGAAGCACAGTCCCTTTTTTTCTTCTCATGCTTAGGTTGAGTGTGTTGTGGCTCCTTGCAGATACTGCTTTGTTCTACAACTTTTTGCCTTTTTTAGCAGCTTATTATTTAGACGTTCCGTGGTCTGTGGTTGAAGTATATCACAGTCAGGGTAGCAAGTGTGACTTGTCCCTCAGGGGCTAGTAACTCCCTGACACTGGTGAGGTGCACGTTTCATGGTAAGTAGTTTCTGCATTATTTAATTGGAAACGATGCCGGGTTCAGTGGAGCTGAATTATACTTGCTGCCGTTTTCGGTTCAGCTTGACTCTTGTTTTGCTTGCTATTGCTGCATTCAGCCAAGTTATCATTTTAGAACTGTTTCTTTTGCATGATATTTCGATCCTTCAGTGGCATGTTCTAATTTAACTAATAGCAGCAGTGATTACTATTCGCTTCAAACTGACAATGGACATGATTTATCCCCCTTATGCAGCATTATGCCTAGATCCTTGTGTGCTGATGCCCTGGCTGTGTTTGGGGGATCTGGGACCTTGGTGGCCTCTGATATACAGGAGACTACTCAGTTGCTGGGAAGCAGGAAGGTGGTGAGAAAGAGCTCTGCTGTTGTCGGCACTTTCCCTTTTCCGCATAAGCATAGCAAAGGGGATTGCTTTGCTGGGTTATCCTCTGGGTTATCTCCTTGAGTCCATGGAGACTTGCGATGGCGGTCAGGGGGTTGCTCAGTGGGATGTGTTTTTGGTTTATGAGGACAAACTTTTCTGTGGCAGTGTCAGATACTTACTTTCATTATACTGACCCCCGTTTGGATGTATCAGAGTTAAGATCATGCAACACATTTGGATGCACTTGCTACTCAGCAGAAAAAAAACAAGCAAAACAAACAAGTATGTCCTTATAAAACATAAAAAGCAGGTGCAGGTATGTGTATAAAAGTTTGTCACCAGATTAATAAATTGTGACTGTGTCACCAACGTATCCAGTTTTGCTTTTCCTTGGAGTGTATTTGCTCACGCAGTTATTCACAAAGTGGTGAACCTCACCCCATTCTTGCTTGTGAATGACTGAGCCCTTCGAGGATTCTCCTTTTATACCTATTCATGACACTCGCCTGTTTCCAATTAACCTGTTCACCTGTGGAATGATCCAAACAGGTGTATTTTAAGCATTCCTCAACTTTCCCATTCTTTTGTTGCCCCTGTCCCAACTTTATTGGAATGTGCTGCAGACATCAAATTGAAAATTAGTGAATATTTGCATAAAAACAATAAAGTTTATCAGTTTTTAACATTAAATATCTTTGTAGTTTATTCAGTTCAGTATATGTTGAAAATGATTTGCAAATCATTTTCTGTATTTTTTTTTAAGTTTTACACAGTGTCCCAACTTCATTGCAATTGGGGTTGTACATGCCTGATGGTCTGATACTAAAGCGTTCTCTAAACTGACACCTGATGGAAGTCTTCTTGCTGCCATGCAGGACACGCCTAAGTTTGGTCTGGGTCACATGCCTGTGATTGAACCAGCTGTGGTCTGCCTTATTGTGACTCCAGAGGAGAGTCTGAATCCCAATGCCATGTGCTCGAGACCTCAAAGCTGGGCTACTAATGAATTACTGTGCAAGGTCTACAACTCCGGGGCGTTCATGGGTCACACTGGCAGCTCCCTGTCCCACTTATTGTTGGGCCTAATGACTTTACTGGAGGCTTGTAGCGCCAATGGGGCTATGCAAGGCTTGGTCGACACTTCTCTTCAAGGATTTTCTTTTATGGCACCAGCTGACCCAGGTGTATGGGCATGTCTGGTTAGCACAATCTCTCTTGATGGAGACTTGTAGGAGGACTTTGAGGGCATTACCTTTGTTTCCAGGTGATTTTTTTGTAGAGGCTGGTCTGGAGGCTCTGCAACGGACAGCACAGGCCTCTCAGACTAGACATCAGCTGGTAGGCCTTCACAGAGGAGTTCCTACACTGTGCCACCAAGCCCATTTGTGGCTCCTCTGCAATCCTTTCCAAGGTCTGGCCAGTTCTAGGATGATTGAAGGTCTAAGTGAAATTCACAGGCAGCCGGTCAGTTACTTCACCCCGAAACAGCTCCAGTACATGGCTGCCAACACCCCAGACATTCAGGTGCTGACTACCTTATGACAGGAATACCAATTACAGTTCTGATGCTGGCCTCCTGTTTATGGCCAGGCGCCAGCACTTTCCTCAGGCGAATGGCTCACAACCTTTGATTTGAAGGATGCTTACTTTCATGTGCCAGTCTCACACAATCCCTGGAAGTTTCTTCATTTTGCTTCAGGATCCTCCCATTTGGGCTGTCCCTAATACACAAGGTGACCCACATGGGTCAACATCATCATGGGGATGTTCCGAGTGGGAGAAGCGATACTTTCAGCTCTGGGTAGGTTGATTACAGTCTCCAGTATAGTTTAATTGGGGCTACTTTTATTACAGCCTATAGGCTGGATCTAACTCAGTTTGCCCACAGACACAAGAGACCGTGTGTGTCTCCTCAGTGTCTTTGTCTCAGTGGTGAGACGTACATAGGATCCTGGAGGGGGTCCTGCTCGGGTCTCTGCCGTTACTGAGGGAGGTTGTGTATACAGATGCATTCTTCAGGGGTTGGGCGCAACATAACAAGGTCAAGTGGTACAGGGGACATGGATCTAGAGTTTGGTTGGGGAACACATAAATGTGCTGGAGTTAATGGCTGTGTACTTGCCCCTGTACCATTTTCTGCTGAACCTACTAGGCAGGCATGTGCTTGCACATTTGAACAACACATCAGTGGTTTACCATATAAATCAAATGGTCTCTGTTGTCTCTGTCCCTTGGAATCCTAGTGTCTTTGTGAGACGGTCAAGGGACTGTGCCTCTGGAGTCACGTGACTATATAGCCTCACAGGGTGACTGGAAGATCACACGTGAATTTGTTATTAATTCTCAATCTGCGCATGCACAGGAGTGACCATTCAGTACTGGAAGCACCACCTCCAGGATTCAGTTACATACGTAAGTTTAGTTTTGATGACTTTTTCATAATGACCTGTGAATTAAACTTCTATCAAAAAATTTAGACAAAATTTAGTCCATCGATGCACCTTAGATAGAATATATTAAGCTAGAAGATGTCCAGAAAAAAATTAAGTCCTTGATGCACCTCGCATGAACAAGGATTTAAAAAGTAGTAGAGCCATAGTGAGATGAAGATAATATCTAGGTTAAAAAAATAAAAAATAAAGAATCACCTAAGGGATGCATAGAGGTGTATTCAGCTCGCTGACAATTTTTAGAGAATGAGAAAATGAAGCAGAAACAATCCAAGGGTGGAATGATATCGGAAAGAGCCCCTGATTTGTGTGCCATCAATCACCAATATGCCACCAAAAAGAAGCTTAACACCAGAGGAGTTCGAGGAAATAAAAGCTTCCCTTGATTACCTGCTGTCAGTGAGCAGCAGACACAGCTCTTGTCTCTGCTGGAGTTGGTGAGCAAACTGTGAATCCAGAGCAAAGAAAAGGACCGGCGCTTCAGGGATTTGGAGAGGCAAGCGGACAAGCTGGAACAATATACTTGTATGAACAACGTGATGATCACTGGGATTAAAAAGTCAAGCCACGGAGACCGTCAGGGTGCAGCCCAGTGAGGAAGAGATGTGCTCGATGGAGCAACAGGTGGCTTCCTACCTCCAAAGCAAGGGGATAGAGGTTGACCTGGAGCACATCGAGGCCTGTCACTCGCTGCCCTCAAAGAACAACGAACAACCAGCCGTCATAATGAGATTTGTGAATTGAGGTGGCTCAGGCATCTGCTCAGGATGCCTCCTGGACGCCTCCCTAGGGAGGTGCTCTGGGCATGTCCCACCGGGAGGAGGCCCTGGGGAAGACCCAGGACACGCTGGAGGGACTATGTCTCTCAGCTGGCCTGGGAACGCCTTGGGATCCCACCGGACGAGCTGGAGGATGTGTCTGGGGTGAGGGACGTTTGGGAGTCCCTGCTTAGACTGCTGCCCCCGCGACCCGGCCCCGGATAAGCTGAAGAAAATGGATGGATGGATGGATGGATCAATGCACAAAATAAGGTAGCACATGACTCTATATATCCCTTATGAACAATATGCCTACATCAAATATATCTACACCATCAAACAGCAATAATTTGAACATGCTACAGAGAATCCTCCATCACAATCAAATGTAACTGGAAATTTTAAGTCCGACACTCTATCTGAGATTGACCCAGATAACAACTTTCTCTTCAAGCTGTAATTATTTTACTCAAGAACAATATAACAATAAGATAAACTGTGAGGGGAAACTGTCAATAACATATTTTAATAGTAAGAGTATGTATATTAATTTCAATTCTATCAAAGAGTATCTGCAACAATTCATTTGTTCTTTCAGTATCATGGCTATTATGGAAACCTGGTTTAACCCAAGACAGAGAAATACAATTTTGTCTAGATGATTATGAATTAAGATAAATGAACAGAGAAAGTAAAATAGGAGGTGGGGTTACCTTATTCATCCATAAATCTGTATCATTTAGCCTGTTAACCCATCTGTCACTTTCAATAGAAGAAACAATGGAATGTTTAACTGTTGAGATTCATAATAAGAAGAAAAATATTGTTGCAAGTTGTGTGTATTGTTCACCTGATTCAAACATCAAAGCTTTTGCTGAACTGAGAAATAGTTTACTGTTAATCATAAACTATTATTTATCTGTGGTGACTTCAACATTGACCTTCTGAATCCAACTAGACAAAAGGCAACAGATGATTTTTCTGACAGTGTCAGTTGGTCCCTATATCCAGCAATAACCAAATCAAGCAGAATAATGTCACCAGTACAACAATTGATAACATCATTACTAATATTATGGGAAACCAAACAACTAGTGGCTTGTTAATGTGACATCACTGATCACTTACCTGTCTTTACTCTCTAGGACTGTGAATTCAATAAAATCAAAGAGGACAAGAAGGTGATTTATAAACATACAAGAAGTGAAGAGACCATTAATGCTTTTGACAATAGTTTAAAAGAACAGGACTGGATCTCAGCCTTTAGAGAAACAAATGTAGACTGAATGTATGACAACTTCTTGAACATATTTCAATCTCTGTATAATAAACACTGTCAAGTAAAAGAATATTAAAAAAAAACAAAAACACAAACTATCAAAAAGCCCTTGGCTTACCAAAGGAATATTAATATTATGCTTATATATATATATATATAAATAAATCTTTATAAATTGTTTATCAAACTAAAAACTAAAGATGCTGAACAAAGATA
Source organism: Periophthalmus magnuspinnatus (assembly GCF_009829125.3). Taxonomy (NCBI): domain Eukaryota; kingdom Metazoa; phylum Chordata; class Actinopteri; order Gobiiformes; family Gobiidae; genus Periophthalmus; species Periophthalmus magnuspinnatus. The sequence goes on along the minus strand of NC_047146.1, from coordinate 28,774,056 downwards.
CAAGACATATAACAATAAATTAAACAGATATAATTGGAACTTATAAAAGAATACTATATATATATCAATATAAAGAGAACCTGGGACCTACTAAATAGTGTAATTAAACAGGAATCAAAAGATATGTATCCCAGTTATTTTGATGATGTAAATTGGGATAATCACAACATGAAGAATATAGTAACGGTTTTATTATATTTTTTTGGTAAATATTGGCCCAGAGCTGTCTGCTGAATTTTTTCTCTCCGCAACGAGAAGTCAAATATGTTGTTCAAAAATGTAAAAACATTTTCTACAGATTGTCATGATATTGACATGTCATTGGTTAAAAAAAAGTCATAGATAACATTGTAAAGCCCCTAACCCATATTTGTAATGCATCTCTTTAGTCTTCCGTTTCCCAAGCAAAACGAAAATTGCAAAAGTGATACCACTATTCAAAAATGGAAATTAACTGTCGTAAAGGCAGGCAGAACGGACCAAACAGTGCAAGACTCGGGCAAGATTTACAGTGTTTATTTACAATTTGTGAGTTAAAGTTCAAACATAGGAATAGATCTGGCGGGGAGCAGGGGACAGAGTCCAGGGCAGGAGCGGGCGGAGCGGGCGGCTGTGGGACAGGAAGCTACGCGGGAGCAAAGAGTAATAAATAGTTTTTCCAGGGACGGGAGAAGCGGGAGCGGAGACAAGGCGACCAGAGCCAAGATGGGGAGCAGGGTGCAGAGCAGGGTTCAGCGAGGCAGAGTGTAGGAGACAAGAGGAGACGAGACTTTACCAGGTCGGGAAGGCAGGGTAGGAGCTGAGCCGGGAGTGCAGGAGCTGGGAGGGTCCAGAGAACCGAATCTGGAGAACAGCATAAAAATCCAAATGAGCGGGATGCAAAAAGACAAAATGGCAAAGGCAAGACAAGCAAGAGCATTCACATGAACACACGAACGATCTGGCACCGAGTGTCTGCTCCTGGCCCCTCTTATCCACGGCAGGTGGCGTTGATTACGCTGATGAGCTGCAGGTGCGCGTGGGAGGAGCCAGGAGCTCAGCCCAGCTCTGACTTCGGCAGGTGGGGGAGGGAAGGAACAAGGTAGGAGACAAAACAAGGACAGGAACAGTACGGATCGTGACATTAACATAGTTTCACAAATTAGAGACCAATTTCACTGTTGCCTCGGTTCTCCAAAATTCAAAAAAAAAAAATTCATATCTCAGCTAGAAAAGTTTGTTGACAGACATCAAATAATAAAGAGCAAAAATAACCACTTCCATGGCAATAATTGAAGCAGTAGAAAGAAATCACTGGACCAAAAGAAGTATGCTGTTGGTATCTTTATTGATCTGAAAAAAGCATTCGACACAATTAATCATTCAATCCTGCTAAAGAAACTTGAAAGATATGTTATCAGATGAGTAGCTGGGGACTGGCTAAGAAATAATTTAGATTATAATGAGCTTGTTGGCACTATGAATGTGGAATTAAAGTAAATAAAACAATGGATGGATACAAACAAACTGTCATTAAATCTAAGTAAAACCAAAGTAATGACCTTTTGGTGACCATAAAACCTACCCAGAATTACAAATAAATATTGGATGTACAAATTGAAAATGTGTTTGAGAATAAATTCCTTGAAGTAATTATGGACAGCAAATTATCATGGAAAGCCCACATCTCGCATATAGTAACTAAAATAGCAAAGAGCCTCTCAATTATAAATAAAGCAAAACAATATCTTGATCATGATGCACTCCGTACATTATACTGCTTACTTGTTCTTCCTTATTTCACATATTGTGATAAAATATGGGGAAATTATTACCAATGCTCAACTAACCCCAATATTATTATTGCCAAAACAAGCAGTAGGGATCATTCACAAGGATGGTTTTCTAGATAATACTCACATCTTTTCATCCAGTCCTAATTATAAAAACATTCCTGACATTGTAAAATATTATACTGTAATTATATTGTTCAAATCCTTTAATAGGTTATTACCATGTAACGTGCAAAAGTGTTTTGCTTTTAAAGAGCAAACTTACAATTTGAGAGGCCAAGGAAAATTTATACTACCTAATGTTTGAACCATTCGTAAAAGTTCTTGTGTGACTGTATGTCGGGGTGAAACTGTGAAATGCTCTGGATTTAAAACAAAAGCAATGCCAAAGTACTCATACATTTAGGTTTTCATATAAAGACATGGTCTGGTCGGAATACAAAGAAAGGCCAGTTTAAATTTAACCTCTTTGGACCACATATGTGGACAACACATTTTGGGTTGTCTAGGCCACGATGTTTAGAATATTTAATTTTTTTTTTTTTTTTTTGTGAATGTACACGTCTTCCTGCACCTGTCAGCAGCACTTCACATCACATGAGACACATGGTTCCAAGAGGAACAATTGTAGTTTCTCATTTTGTTTTTACATTCAGAACAAATGTTGTTGTGTTCAGGGTCTTAATAAATAGTTTTTGCAAATAATTATTCAAATGTTTTATCAAAATGATTAAAATGTCCACATATGAGGACATTTGTTTTACATCACTTTTCTCAGAAACTACATAATGTAGAAAAATAATTCTTTGTATTTACACTCATCAGGTCCCAATCAGCCCAAATAACAAAGAGAAATGAATAAAGCATGTCATGCAAGAGCTCGGGTCTTAGGAGGATGAAGTCATACTGCACTTTCTCTGTATTGGCGTTGGTTCTACCTTATGCTTATTGTTTCCTTACCATTGCTGTATTCTTGTTCTTACCATTGTTGGTATGTTTTTCTTTCTGTTACAATTTAGAATTGCCTCCTGTTATCCATAGTAACCCTGTATGTCGAAATTATTGTCAGTGACCTTTTGCTGCATTTGAATTGAATGAGTCTATGTGTATGTATGTGTATTCTTGTATGTGTGTGCATGTATGAGTATTTTTAAGTGTATATATACAGTGAGGCAAATAAGTATTTGAACACCCTGTGATTTTGCAAGTTCTCCTACTTAGAAATCATGGAGGGGTCTGAAATTTTCATCTTAGGTGCATGTCCACTGTGAGACACATAATCTAAAAAAAATCTGGAAATCACATTGTATAATTTTTAAAAATAATTAATTTATATGTTACTGCTACAAATAAGTATTTGAACACCTGTCTATTAGCTAGAATTCTAACCCTCAAAGACCTGTTAGTCCACTTAAAAAAAAAAAAGTCCACCTCCGCTCCACTTATTATCCTAAATTAGAAGCACCTGTTTGAGGTTGTTAGCTGCATAAAGACACCTGTCCACCCCATACAATCAGTTAGACTCCAAGACCAAAGAACTGGCAAAATGCTCAAGAGACAAAATTGTAGACCTCCACAAGGCTGGAAAGAGCTACAGGACAATTCCCAAGCAGCTTGGTGAAAAAAGATCCACTGTTGGAGCAATTATTAGAAAATGGAAGAAGCTAAACATGACAATCTCCCTCGGACTGGGGCTCCATGAAAGATCTCACCTCGTGGGGTATCAATGATCCTAAGAAAGGTGAGAACCCAGAACTACACGGGAGGAGCTGGTCAATGACCTGAAAAGAGCTGGGACCACCGTTTCCAAGGTTACTGTTAGTAATACACTAAGACGTTATGGTTTAAAATCATGCATGGCACGGAAGGTGCCATGCACGTGCTGGACATGTGCTGCTTAAACCAGCACATGTCCAGGCCTGTCTTAAGTTTGCCAGTGACCATTTGGATGATCCAGAGGAGTCATGGGAGAAAGTCATGTGGTCAGATGAGACCAAAATAGAACTTTTTGGACTTAATTCCACTCGCCATGTTTGGAGGAGGAAGAATGATGGGAATGAGAACACCATCCCTACTGTGAAGCATAGGGGTGGTAGCATCATGCATTGGGGGTGTTTTTTTTGCACATGGGACAGGACAACTCAGTTAGAGCATTGAAGATGGGTCGTGGCTTGGTCTTCCAACATGTCAATGACCCGAAGCACACAGCCAGGATAACCAAGCTCCGTAAGATATCAAGGTTCTGGAGTGGCCTAGCCAGTCTCCAGACCTAAACTCAATAGAAAATCTTTGGAGGGAGCTCAAACTCCGTGATTCTCAGCGACAGCCCAGAAACCTGACTGATCTAGAGAAGATCTGTGTGGAGGAGTGGGCCAAAATCCCTCCTGCAGTGTGTGCAAACCTGGTGAAAAACTACACCAGGTTTGCACAGACTGCAATTGCAAATAAGGCAAACAAATTGCCTCTGTAATTGCAAACAAATATTAACATTGATTTTCTCAGGTGTTCATATACTTATTTGCAGCAGTAACATACAAATAAACTATTTAAAAAATCATACAATGTGATTTCCAGATTTTTTTTTAAAGATTGTCTCTCACAGTGGACATGCACCTAAGATGAAAATTTTCCCCACAATGTACTGTCCCCACTACTGTTCTGCATAGGTCTGAATCCCCTCTGCCAAATCATCAGCAACACTGGCTATGGATACTGACTCAGGAATGGGGCTACCATCAGTGACCTCCTCTACATGGATGACGTCAATCTGCACGCTAAGAATGAGCGAAAAAGGAACATGAGAAACTAGAGAAATACCAGGGGCTCAAAGAAGAGCTAGAGAAGGCCTGTAAGGTGGCTACAGAAGGAGGAGTGGCAACAGCAGATCCCAGGAAAAATATCAGCCATGTCAGTCCAGAAAAGTGCAGTACTAGGAACAGCAAAGATACTGTGCAGAACCCTCAAGCTCCCAGTCCTGAGAGAGAGAGAGAGAGAGAGAGACTGAGAGAGAGAGAGACTGAGAGAGAGACTGAGAGAGAGACTGAGAGAGAGACTGAGAGAGAGACTGAGAGAGAGACTGAGAGAGATACAGAGGCTTGCATATTCATCCCCCTAGAACTTTTTTACATATTGTCACGTCACAGCCACAAATTTAAATACATTTTCTTAGCATTTTATGTGAATGAGCAACACAATATGGCACACAAGTGTGAAGTGTAAGGAAATTTTACAAGATTTACAATTTTTTTTTTTTACAGTAAAAAACTTATAAGTGCAGCATGCAAAACTATTCAGCCCCCTTTTCTTGAATGCAGCCAGTTGCTTTTAGAAGTTGTCTGATGATTTTGGGAAGAGTGAATGTTGACTTAATGACTAAAAAGGGTCCACCTGTGTGTAATCTTGTCTCAGTATAAATGCAGCTGTGCTGTGAAGGTCACATAAGTTTGTTAAGAGAGTGTTGAGGAGCAAACCACAAAATGAAGTCAAATGAGCACACCGAACAGGTCAGAGGAAAAGCTGTGGTGAAGTTTAAAGCGGAGCTTGGATCTAAAAATTTCCCACGCGTTGAACATCTCAAGGAGCACTGTTCAATCATCTGGAAATGGAAAGAGTATGGCACAACAGCAAACCTTCCCAGACATGGCTGTCCACCAAAACTTATAGAACAAACAAGAAGAGCACTCATCAGAGATGCAGCCAGGAGGCCCATGGTGACTCTGGAAGAGCTGCAGAGATCCAGAGCTCAGGTGGGGGAATCTGTTCACAGGACAACTATTAGTCGTGCACTACACAAATCTGGTCTTTATGGGAGAGTGGCAGGAAAGAAAGCTGTTGTTGAAAACTATTCAGAAGAAAGAAGAAGAAGAAGTCTCGTTTAGAAGTCATTTGGAGGACACAGCAAACATGTGGCAGAAGGTGCTCTGATGTGATGAGACCAAAATCAAACTTTTTGGACTAAAAGCAAAATGCTACGAGTGGAGAAAAACTAACCCTGCACATCACTCTTAACACACCATCCCCACAGTCAAACACAGTGGTGGCAGCATCATGCTGTGGGGGTACTTTTCTTCAGCTGGAACAGGGAACCTGGTCAGAATTGATGGGAAGATGGATGGAACTAAATACAGGGCAATCTTGGAAGAAAACCTGTTGGAGTCTGCAAAAGACTTGAGATTGTGACGGAGGTTCACCTTCCAGCAGGACAACGATCCTAAGCATAAAGCCAAAGTGACAATGGAATGGTTTAAAGCAAAACATATTCATGTGTTAGAATGGCCCAGTCAAAGTCTGGACCTAAATCAAATTGAGAATCTGTGGCAAGATCTGAAAACTGCAGTTCACAAATGGTCTCCGTCAAATCTGACAGAGCTTGAACTGTTTTGCCAGGAAGAATGGACAAAAATTTCCGTCTGTAGGTGTCCAAAGCTGGTGGAGACATACCCCAAAAGACTTGCAACTGTAATTGCAGCAAAAGGTGGTTCCACAAAGTATTGACTTAAGGGGGCTGAATACTTTTGCACAGTGCACTTTTCAGTTTTGTTTTTTGTTTTTTATCTGGAAATGATGTATAATTTCCTTTCTACTTCACACTTGAGTACCATTTTGTGTTACTTATTCACATAAAATGCAAAAAAAATAAAAAATAAATAATAATAATTATTTGTGGTTGTGACTTGACAAAATTTCAAAAAGTTCCAGAGGGATAAATACTTTTGCAAGCCACTGTATTGTATGTATTTTATTTTTTTCAACTGAATAGGAATCTTTAAACAAAGCATTTAATTTATGTCTTAAAGCACATTTCACAAATTAGTCCTTATATAAGCTCGAAAAGGAAGGAGAAAATTTATACACTCCCACGCCTAGTAGGGGGGCTCAACTGCGCATGCTTCATGAGCAGGGCAGAACCGGATGTACCTAGCCGCTAAAGGCTAAACCATGGGTTCTATGTACAGCCTAGTGAGCCTACCCATGGAAGTATCCATGAATCCACCGTAAACACAGCAGTCTCCTGGAGTTTTTCAGAAATGGAGAATGTGCTTTTAGCCGTGGAAGATGACGACCTTTACTCGGGTTATAATGACTACAACCTCGCATTCGACACCGAGGTGAGTTCAAAACGAGTGTGGATTAGCCGCAAATTGATTAACCGCTTAATCAAGAAACATGTTCTGGTGTCATCTTTAATGTTTACTTGGAGGTCTTCATCAAAAATGCATTAGACAACGAGGAGCCATTCATCATACAATTCATACCATAAACACGCTAACGTCAATAATTCTGTAGACATTGAATTTGCGCTAACGCTGTTCAAAACGCATGCAAAGAAAACTTGCGGCTATTCTGTCAAGGGTGAAACTTCAGACCGGAGGCATAGGACTCAGTTATTCGTGACAGCGCCGATATTGGTCCCGTTTCACAAAGGAGGTTCAATAAACCTTGGGTTTTGTGTTTCACTAAACAGGTTTGGAGCAGAGTTAGAAAACTCAGAGACAATAAATCCAGAGTTTAACAGGACACGAGACTTTTATCAACGGATCCCAGTAAACAGCATTCACCATAGCAACGGTAAACCAGAGGAGGCTTCCATTTTAGAAGGACAGGAAGTCACGTGACTGGAATGCGTTTTGAGCAGATCAGTCATGTTTAATATATATTTTAAAAAATGTGTTGACGCACATTGTGTAATCACTTTATACTATTTTAGTATGAAGATATAAATAAGATTACTCTAAAGCCCCCCCACATAATTTTGTTACTGCCTACTTGCATAAAAATAACATAAGAATAAAACATAATTTGAAACGACAATTTTAATATTTCAGTTCAGATTTTAAATGAAATTTGCTAATTGCTATTTTTTTGCTCGTTTAAAATGTTAAGAGCTGTGTAGCTTATTAAGTTTTTAAATGAGTCCTAGATAAATCAAATTTTAAATTGCATAAAGTGCGATCCATGAATCTAATGATTTGCACTTTCTGACACACTTTAGTGCAGAAGTGGATGAAAGGTCAGGCTTGTAAGTCATTTGTGTAAAATAAGTGTAAAATAGTGATTGCTCCAGCAAAACTGATGCACTGGCGCATGTGTCGAGCTTTTTTTTTTTTTTTTTTTGGGAATTTCAGATATACAATGGTATAAAAAAGAACAGCAAGAGGCTTAAATAATTATATTCACATTCACAGAACATGTACAATAACAGTATTAAACAAATGTAGAAAAATAAATACAATAAAACATTCTATATTTCAAATTCTGTACATAGTGCTCTTGATTTCAAGGCTTTTGGGTTTGTACAATAGTTTAAAGAATTTATATAAGAGGACAAAAGGGACTGAAATACAACAAATTTGGGTTTCTGGTTAGAAAATTTACAATAATGAATGTTATTTTGATAGGATTAGGACGAGATTCAAGACACATATTTTTTTTTGCTACAATGTCATTTTCAAGTACATATTTTGCGTTAAGTAGATTTGTATCAAGCTTTCTATTCACAAACAAAAGTATGTCGTTCCAAAAGATTTGAGTGTATGTGCAGTCCCAAAATACATGGGTGACCATTTCTTCAGTGTTATGACAGAATGAGCAAAGATGATCTATGTTTAAATGAAAGTTTGAAATGACAGCATTAACAGGGTAACATCTATGAAGGATTTTCAGGCATACTTCACAAATCTTATTGGTTATAAAATATTTCCTAGGCAAAAGCCAAACATATTTCCAGTTGATGTCAGTAAATGCATTGTTCCAAACAAAAACAGCAGCTGGTTTACTGATGTCTTCTCTCATAATAAGTTCTCTTATACATTTGTTATTTGTTTTAAAGCTCAAAAATGGTTCAGAGTTACCAATAAACAGCTTCTCCTTCAAAAGATCATCATTATAGGCATGAACAGAGGTGGACATCAGCATTTTGACACCAGAAGGAATAGCATCAAAAACAATGGCATATTCTCTTGGCTTTACTGGGAAATTGTAGATATTGAGAAATTCTCTGTAGGAATAGGTAATGCCTTCTTTGTTAAATAATTGATGAACATTGATAATGCCATGGTCTACCCACTTTTTGAAGAAAAGAGTTTTGCGCTTAAAACATATATCCTTGTTATTCCATATGTAATACCTGTGTGGTGAGAAGTTACTGTTACGTTGGTCTTTAGTACATAAACATAAGTGTTTGTGAAAGTTAGAGAGTTTAACTGGAAGCCTGTCAATGCTGTAATTACATCTTAGAATAAAGTTTAGGCCTTCTAATGCTTCAAATACATGTGTTGAAATGAAGTTCCATAGAGAATTTGGGTTCAGTAAGTATCTTTTGATCCATTTAATTTTGAAAGAGGAATGTAAAGTCTGAAAATTTAGTACGTTAAATCCACCATCACTTAGTTTATTAATCATTAGGTTTTTTGTTAACGAGGTGCAAATAATACCTTGTTCACTTGTGCATTTATGTCACTGGATACATCAAGGGCAGAGCTGGCATAAGCTAGACTAGAGAGCCCTTCAGCTTGGACAGTAAGATTCTACCTGAGATTGATAAGTTCCTTTGAAGCCACATATTAAATTTTGTTTGAATTCTTTGCACAAAGAAGTTTTCACTTTGTCTTTTATCTTCTTTTTTATAATGGTGACACAGGAACACAGGTGTCACAGGAATTCCAGATATTTGTAAGGTGTTACAAAATTTGATAGGGAATATTTCACATTTGGAAAGGTTTAGATTAAGCCCTGAAGCTAAGGAGAATGTTTAATAGGTTAATAGCATAGTTTATCTGAGAAAAGTAATTTTAAAAAAAGCGTTGTGTCATCGGCTAGCTGACTTAAATGAATTTCTCTTCCTGCAATGGATATTCCTTTAAGATCACTATTCTTAATGTAATTGGCTAAAATTTGCATGGATAATAAAAATAAGAAGGCAGAAATTGGGCAGCACTGGCGTATTCCACATTCTATATTAAATCTATGAGTTGTTCCATGAGGTAGATTTATCGAGCTGTTCCCAAAAGCGTATAAGGTGCGAATAGATTTTTTTAAATGTACCCCAAAAATCAAACAAGTCAAGAGCTTTAAACTTAAGTTCATGTTCCACTGAATAAAATTATTTTTGGAAAACTAAAAACACAATGAGACTGTTTTCTGAAATGAGATCAGAATAATCCAAAATGTCAAGGATGAGTTGTATATTGTCGATGATATATCTACCATTCATAAAGCCATTGTGTGATTCATCTATTACATCATTTACGGTAGTACTTTCTTTAATTTGGTTGCAAGGCAGATAGCCAAAATTTTGTAATCATTATTAAGTAAGGTGATAGGCCGCCAATTATCTAAAAAGAGAGAATCTTTTTGTGGTTTTTGAATTAAAGTGATTAGCCCTTGGTACAACGCATGAGGAAGCTGTTGTTTTTCGATACTCTCTAAAAACATGTTTAATAAAAAGGGAGCAAGCTCAGAGGAAAAGTTCTACAGAATTCAGAGTTTAGTCCATCTGTGCCAGAAGATTTGTTCAGCTTGAGCTTTTTGATAGCTTTTGAAATTTCTGCCCGTGTAATTGGTGAATCACAAATTTTTTTATTAGATTCACCAACAGTTTTCACATTACCCACCTTCATTAGAAATTCATTCATATGAGTGAGTGAGAAGTTGGATTTGTATATATTTTTGTAATACTCTTCACCGGACTTGGATATATCTGTTGGGTTATCTATAATAACGCCATTAATGGATAATTTGTTTATGCTATTTTTAGTTTGTCTTTGTTTTTCTAATTTAAAGAAGTGACCACAATTTTGTTCACCCTCCTCTAACCATTTTGCTTTTGAGCGTATAAAAGCTCCTTTAGCTTTCTTCAAATACAACTTATCCAGTTTTAACTGAAGTGTTAGTAGTTCAGCTTGTTCAGCTTCAGATAGATTTTCTGGTAAGATAGAGGATAAGGTGATGAGTTTCGTGATTAAATCATTCTCTTCTTTTTTCTTCTTTTTTAAAGTTTTGCTCTAGTTTCCATAAGTATTTTTCTCAGTTTGAATTTTAACAACTCCCAATTTTTTTCATATTCCCCTTCCAATTCAGCCATATTGCAGTATTCTGAGATTTTGTTCTTTATAAGTTCACATATATTTTCATTTAGTTTCCAGTAGGCTGGACATCTACGAGATTCATTGCTTGTTGAAAAATATATGGTAAGTGTAATTATTTTGTGATCTGTTAGAGGAGTCAAAATGATCTCTGAAACAAACCACAAATCTATTCTGGATTGTTGCGTACCAGATCTGTTTTTCCAGGTGAGTTCTCTATTATGAGGATTATTTGTTCTCCAAATATCAATTAGCCCTCTTTCATTCATGAACTCAAAAAGATATAGGTTAACATTGTTTTTGCTTGGGTACCTATCCAAATCGCCATTTGGTGTACAGTCGAAATCTCCTCCTAATATTATATTTAAATCTGAAAATCTTTGTGTAATGTCTTCTATTGCCGTGTTTAAGTCTTGAAATAAACATTTGTTTTCCTTCACATTTGTATAGCCATACACATTACCCAAAAGAAATAATTGGTTGCTGTGTGATAATACCTGAAGAATGAAGTGTCCATTTAAGTTTGTATAAGGATAACCTTAAATTAAATTTATGCTTCAAAGTCAGAGTTCCTGCTGAATGATGGTTACCATTGGACATCCAAATGTCCTCTCCCCATTGTGACCTCAATTCAATTCAATTCATTTATTTTTGTAACGCCCAAAATCACAACAACAGTTGTCTCGAAGGGCGTTCATGTTTTGGTTGATGGGGGAAACCGGAGTACCCGGAGGAAACCTATCCAGACACGGGGAGAAACATGAAAAACTCCACACAGAAGGGCCTGGCGACCTGGGGATCGAACCAAACCCTCTTGCTGTGAGGCATGAGTGTTGCCACTCAGTCACCGTGCTGCCTACACACAAAAACAAAACAACAGGAAAAATCAGACAAAACAAGAAAAGTCGGCCAGGCGAGGAGGAGGAAGACCAGACGAGGAGGAGGAGAGCCGGGCGAGGAGGATGAGAGCCAGGCGAGGAGGCCAGAAGTTATAGTCTTCATCAGAACAGTGAGACTCCTGGATCAAACATAAATCTGCTTCAAAGTTTTTACAATGAAAAAAAACTGCCTTGCCTTTTGTAATTTCTCTTAAGCCTCGAGCATTAACTGAAATAAATTTTAACAGTGAAATGTTTAAGTGAACAGTGAAATATAAAAGTCAGAACAATACCTTCTTAACCTAAAGGTATAGAGTAGTAACACAAGAAAACAGAGCTTCTTCCCATGGAAAAGTTCTGATCAGCATCATAACAGCTAGTGTATTTCCTTACTGTCGATGTAGGCTTTTCCTCCAATGAAATAGGCAATCTTCTTCTCCTTCCATGCTTTTTGGATGATGGGCCACAGATGATTGCACTTTTCGCGGCCCTCCGTTGTTTCAGATAGTCAGTTTTTAGACATTTTCCAAATGGCATCATGGAAATGTCGCATTGAGAACTGAATAATGATATCTCTTGCATGGGCCTTGGTCGGATTTGCTCTCCCCCGCTTGTAGCGCGCCAGTTTAACAACTTTGTTTTCAAGCTGTTGGAGCGTGTTTTCTGTCTTATCAATTCTTCCTTCTGTCTTGTCCAGCCTGTTTCATGTCATGTATTTCACCAGAAAGAACCTCAATTGATGATTTCAAGTCTTTTATTGAGTTCTCAATTGAGGACCCTTGCTTCTGAATAGCTAGCGTTAGCTGTGCCACTATAGCAGCTGCCGTGTCTTGCTCCATTTGACCTTTTTTTGTGTTCGTAGATTTTGTGGGGGTCACCGGAGGTTGATTTTCACTTTTGCTCTTCGTTGATGAGGAGTTTGACATTGCGTCGGAGATTTCAGTTTAGTGCATAAATGCTTATATTCTCAAAAAGTTGGGAGGAGCTCTATAACAGTGTTTACCACTTCGCCATATTAGCTCCTCGCATGTGTCAAGCTGATAGAGCCCTGTATTGATGCTTGTGTTGCTTTAAGAAAAAGTCACCTGACCGATACTGCTGCTGTTTTGCTCGTCTCCGACGCGACAAACTGTGTTTAAAAGGTACCACTTCTGCATCTGTCAACGGGATGAATCACTATTAAAAGAAGAAAATTACCCTTCCAAAGATAAAGAAAGGACTTTCCCCTTGTACATCAACAAAAATGGAGCCCTTGAGGGAAAAAAAAAAAAAAAAATCTGCTGTGTGTGATAATTTTGATCTTTTAACAGCAAATAAGGTGTACTGTATTTCCTTGTTCCCACTTGATCTATCACAAAAAAAAAAAAAAAAACATACAGCAATGTGACTCTAAGTATAAATTATTTAATAAATTTTATGCAGGTTAAATGCCACATCTGTTCAACAGAGCTGTAATAGATCAATAAAAGCACCTCAATGCTAAGGCATTATAGACAATTACATCCAGAATGAACACAGGTATACAGACATTGAACAGCTTCCTCATGGTTGCTATATTAATATATGCTTTATTATTTTAGCCCTGGCAGAGTCCAACATGCACTGGGAACAGGTCTGACTTACTGCCGGCAATGCGAACAGAGCTGCCTGCTCTGGTCATACAGGGACCGGATCTAACACTCAAGGACCCGATGGAGAGTATAGAGCAGGTCCAGTGTTCGACGACCGGGGCGAAAACCACACTGCTCCTCCTCGATCCGAGGTTCGGCTATCGGTCAGATTCTCCTCTCCATTACCCTGGAATAGATCTTATTGGGAAGGCTGAGGAGTGTGATTCCCCTGTAATTGGTACACACCCTCCGGTCCCCCTTCTTTTACAGAGGGACCACCACCCCGGTCTGCCAGTCCAGTGGTACTGTCCCCGACCGCCATGCAATGTTGCAGAGACGTGTCAGCCAAGACAGTCCCACAACATCCAGAGACTTGAGGTACTCAGAACCAATCTCGTCCCCCCCCGGAGCCTTGCCACCAAAGAGCTTGCCAACCAACTCGGTGACGTCAGCCAGGGTGATGAACGAGTCTGCCTCCGGGTCCACAGTCTCTGATTCCTCCTCGGAAGACATGACAGTGGGATTGAGAAGATTCTCAAAGTATTCCTTCCACCTCCTGACAACATCCTCAGTCAAGGTCAGCAGCTCTCCACCCACACTGTAAACAGTGTTGGTGAAGCATTGCTTCCTCCTCCTGAGGCATCGGACGGTTTGCCAGAATTTCTTGGAGACCATCCGATACTCCTCCCCGAACTCCTCCCAAACCTGAGTTTTTGCCTCTGTGACCGCATGAGCCGTAGCATGCTTGGCCGCCGGTACTCATCGGCTGCCTCAGGAGTCCTATGAGCCAACAAGGCTCTTTAGGACTCCTTCTTCATCTTGACAGCATCCCTTACTTCCGGTGTCCACCACAGAGTTCGGGGATTGCCGCCGCAAGAAGAACCGCAGACCTTACAACCACAGCTACGAGCAGCCGCATCGACCATAGAGTTGGAGAACATGGCCCACTGGGAGTCCATGTCCCCAGCCTCCCCCGGGATAAGGGGGAGGCTGGGGAGAAGTTCTCCCAGAGGTGTGAGTTGAAGACCCCCCTGAAAGAAGGCTCCGCTAGGCGCTGCCAACAGACCCTTACGATACGCTTGCACCTGCCAGGTCTGTCCGGCTTCCTCCTCCACCAGCGGATCGAACTCACCACCAGGTGGTGATCAGATGACAGCTCTGCCCCTCTTTTCACCTGAGTGTCCTAGACACGCGGCCTGAGGTCAGATGACACGACAACAAAGTCGATCATCGACCTCTGACGTAGGGTGTCCTGGTGCCACGTGCACTGATGGACACCCTTGTGCTCGAACATGGTGTTTGTTATGGACAAGCTGTGACTAGCACAGATGTCCAATAACAGAACACTGTACGGGTTCAGATCAGGGAGGCCATTCTTCCCAATGACGCCCCTCCAAGTGTCACTGTCGTTACCCACATGGGCATTGAAGGAGAACAACGGAGTCCCCGGTTGGTGCACTGTGTCCCAGGGACTTCAAGAAGGCCGGGTACTCTGCACTGCTGTTTGGCCCGTAGGCCGCCACAACAGTGAGAGACCTGTCCCCGACCTGAAGGCGCAGGGACGCGACCCTCTTGTTCACCGGAGTGAACCCCAACACAAGGCGGCTGACCTGTGGGGCAATGGAGAGTCCAGCCCCTCTCGAGTTGGGTTCCAGAGCCCAAGCTGTGCGTGGAGGCGAGGCTGACTATATCTAGTCGATAACGCTCAACGCACAAGCTCTGACTCCATTGGCCCAGCGAGGTGACATTCATAATTTTCACATAAGATATAAAATAATACCATTATGGCGTCATTTGGCTATCTTTAAGTTGGAGCACGTATACATATATATATTTTGTGAAACCATCATGTGATTTTGAGATAGTACTATGTCTAAAGTACTGCAGATGTTTTTTTTTTTAAGTTCATATTTGGCAGTTATACGTTGATGTTAAATTGTACAGACTGTAAAATTACAAATTCTGTGATAAAGAATAAACTTACGTTTGGGTTGTCCATGACTTCTCGATATCAACTCAACGTCTCACTTTTGAGTCTGACGCTGACGATAAATCTGTGATCGTCTGTTCAAGTCTTGTTCTGATGACGTATTTCTGTTGAAGAAAAAATAACCAAAGCGGGCGCTCGCTGAAGAAAATAAAAACCGTAGCGCGCACAGGTAGAAAGAGAGCGGGCGCTGGAGGGTAAACAGCGCGCGGTCAGACACATGCGCGCTTTGCTTTCACATTTTCACCGCTCACTTTTAGATACTGCGCACTACGATTTCTGTATACGCGCTCCAACTTAAAGATAGCCAAATGACGCCATATACCATAGTAAATACAATAACTTAAATCCTATTCTGTATACAAGTATGACTAGGTCATTGAATCAATGTGTCTGTGAGTCTGAACTAAGTTGTCTGCAATGATGTATACCTTAAGATCCAACAGGTGTCAGTATAGAGCAACACAGTAACACTGTACCGGCACAGTATCAATACAGTTTGGGGACTTTGCCGAAATGCTTCACAAGGTCTCATCTACTCATCACTAGTGTAAAGTATAAATAAATACAAATCAAAGAATGAAATTATTTTCAAGCCTTATTAACTGCACCTGGTCCATCAGTGACTGACCAATCAGAGCTCTCCTTCAGGAGCAGACTGGTTAAACTCTGGTTTAGAGCAAGGATCTATGGCTTGTTCCAAATTTGTCAAATTTGCCACGAAGCTCCTTGTTCCTTAAGCCAAAACTGGATGTGCATCACATTCTGCCATGATAAGGACTTTCTGAATAGTGTGCTGAGTTAAGAAGAAGTTAGGAAAATAATCCTGCATGCTTCCTTTGATAGCTCATAGGCGAGATTGAATAGTGACCACTCCATAGATACTGCAGCTTCCAGGAGCTTGGGCCCAGAAAGAATTCTCCCATAGAGTACAATGCATTTTTTAAGAAATCAAACTTCCCTTGTTCAGCCTACAGGGCAACCACATCTTTCTAAGATTTAGCTTAGCCCCGCTCTTAGTCCACTGTAGTTGCTATCGCTCTAATTGGTCAGAACTGGTCACTCGGTGCACATTTCTGATGCCACACGGGGGGAGGCGTTAGCCCGTATTGAAGTAAATTATTTTTGGGCCCCTGCCCCAATTAGCACATGCCATTGAAAACAATACGCCGTCTTGGGTGCACCTTTCAGATTTTCTTATACTTCAATGAACAGGGGTCGGGAACCTATGGCTCTTTTGATGACTGCATCTGGCTCTCAGATAAATCTTAGCTGACATTTGTTAACACAATAAGTAATGAATAAATTGTACATAAATACAGAAGTGATCAAATCAAGTAATTCTCAAAAATAAACAATACTACGGTAAGAAAACCATTTGGCTCCGTCTTTATGCGCTGCCTCAACGAACAGTTCTCACAGCGCGTGCTGTTTTCCCTCATGCGCGCCATCGCTCTTAAAGTGATGGTAACATATTTAATGTTTAATATTTAATAAAACTTCAATAATGACAATCCTAAGATATTTTCCAAAATCAACATTAATGCAATAAAACCAGTGTAGCTTATACATATAAATCAAATATTAACATAAAACATAATTTGTTAACATTAAAATATTGACACTCTGAATTTGCATGCATTACCAAAAGTAAACCAAATCTTGGCTCCCACAGATGTTGTTAAAAAAAAAAATTAACAATACATTCAGAGACTTCTTATACTCTTATTATTAATTATTGGTCTTGTTTAAAAATTCACACATTTAGTAGTATTCAGGGAAAAAAAAAATTGGATGGCTCTCACGGAATTACATTTTAAAATATGTGACTTTTTTGGCTCTCTCGGCTAAAAAGGTTCCCGACCCCTGGGTTAGAGGAATAAAACTAGCTCTTAATCAAGTTAGGTTCACAGAGTGAGGTACCATGGTGACTGACTCAGGGTTTAGGTTCACTCTCTCTGTGAAACAGAAAACTCTAGGTGGAGGACTAATTCTGCTTCTTGAAACGGGGCCATTGTGCAAGTAGATGAACATAGTACACGTTTTAACACAGGAGGAAAAGTTTTTCAGGAACCACAGAAGAAATTATGTTACCTTGATTTGTTTATTGGGTTTGGTCTGAAAATAATTTTGTACTGTCCAAAAATTATAATTCAGTGTAACCTAAATAAATGTATTTTCTTTAACTAAATAATGGTAGACAGACTTTAAATTATATAGAAGGCAATCTGACAATTACTAAGCTTAGCTCTTTGCTAAGCCTTGAACCTGCACCTGCCCCTGTCCAACCAGAAAGTATAAACTAAAATATGAAACAATTTGTTAACACAACATAATTATTTAAGTTAACTATGTTATGGTGAAATTAGTAACCTGTCATATTCACTATAACGCTAACCTTTGAATAACATTACATATTCATCCATTTTAGGAGCTGAATAATGATGTCGGCTTCCAGCAAGCAGTGAGAACCAGTCATGGTAGAAGACCTCCTGTGAGTGCATCCTGTCATATATACACATATGTCACATGATCTACATCTCATATCTAGTGATAGGTTGATGACACCTCAAGGTGTGTGTAACACATTTCCAACACTGTTGATGCAGTCTATACTGGCATCTAGTGGTTTATAAAAAAGAACTGCTTCCTATGCATTGACATTCAAACACAGGAACACTAATTTGTGGCACATATGCTCTGATACCCAACTAATGAAAGAACTGACCTATAAGGTAATGCAATCTTATGTCTTTAAAGCAAATAACAGCCTATTGCACAATAATGTAGGTTATAAGGGAGATATGATGAGGTGAATGGTTTTGATAATGATGGTAAAATTATATACTGCTTTCAGCAAATCTGTAGTGAGCTTCTCTTGGTACTGATCAAAATTATCCCAAATAGAAGAAAAGGAGTATTCTTCTATGTGAGATCATTTGATCAGTCCCATCATCTTCTGTCTCTGTGGTTCCATTGGTGATGAACAGAGACAGAGAGACAGACTTGAGCATCGAGCTCCTCGCCCTACACAGCTGCTTCAGCACTCCCGACACAAGCGACACTAAATGACACAGAAGATGTATCAGTCATGTGAATTTTCTTAAATTGACACACATAGTGAGTGTGTCTATGCCTCGACCCATTCGGCCTATCTCTAGTCACATCTACATATGTCACGTCTACATACATCACAATAACATTTATCACGTCTACGTCTGTCCTGTCTAAATCCATAACAAGCGTCACGTATACATGCGTCACGTATACATGCGTCACGTATACATGCGTCACGTATACATGCGTCACGTATACATGCGTCACGTATACATGCGTCACGTATACATGCGTCACGTATACATGCGTCACGTATACATGTGTCACGTATACACATATACATGCGTCACATACATAGGCATGTGCTCACTGTCCTGTGTTCCAGATGACAGCCAAGTTCCCAGGCACTGCCGTTGGCTCTCGGCCGCTAGTCTCATCACTTGGGGTAAGAAGGCTGGGTTCTGTTTCTGGCTTGGCATCTCAGCATGACATTCTGTGGAGTTGGGCCTTTAGTTGTTTAGCCGATTAATTGTTCAATAGAGTCTTAGTCAACCAAAATCTGTATTGATTGACTAATTATTTTATTTAAATTCTAAGGATTTATATGGGAAAACAGCAGAAAGAGAAGCTAGTGAGAGAATGAGTTAGCCAAAGAGTTGGTATTTTTTGGTATTTATTAGGGCTGGCACCTTAACACCTCATATAAATAATTGCGATTTTCCTCTCCCTCCGCTTATACATACACATACTGTGTCTGCACTTGACATGAGGAAGAAAGTCCTGCTATATAGACAATGCGACAGAGATGAGTCCAAGCTCTGTCTGAATTTTTAAACTGTACAAAAAGAGCCAGCGATCAGAGAAATGGCCCACTTAAGTCTTGAAACCCAGAGTGACATAAAATAAATCATTAAATATGTGTGCGGAGGATTAGGGATCTGTCAGCGGTAATGCATCGAGTTTGCCACACGTGTCAGGTTTATTTTGCTTACTTAACATGAATATCTCCGTAGTTTTCAAAGAACTGGTTTGCCCCAGAATGGTGTGCCCCAGAACCGAACCAGGACAAAAACACGGACTAAATAGGAGGACTGACGTTTACCAGACCTGAATCAGAACTAAAGCAAGACTAAGCCAGGACTATCAGCCTTCTGAGGAGCAGCAGCAGACTACACAGGACATAACATTCCAAACCTATATTTGAATGTAGACATTAAAAAAATACTAAAATACTGAGCCTTTTGATGTTATTTGGATTAAATTTTTAAATAACCTGGCCCCAGATAAATTGAGCACATATATTCAAGTTACAATAGCACAGGACCTGGTGAATACAACAGTATATTTAGGCCTAAATGTTAAAATAAAGAGCGATTTAGGAGCAAAAAAATAAATAAAATTATATTGTTGGTGAACGTGGAGCATAGATTATTTGCAAAGTTGTTTTTCCTTGTTTTGAAAAGTGAACAGAAGCAGGTCTAGGCTTGGGCTTGACAGTGATTAGCTGAAATATAGATGGACAGGAAAAAAGACCAATCAGAAGCAGTGTTAGGTGGCCGTACCAAACATTTAATTGGTTAAGGGCTAGCACACGATTTTATATGGCCAATTGTGCTGTTAGAAGTGGATTATATGAACATACACACCTCGTTCCAAATGATTATGCAAATTATGTTGAAGTGTCATAAAGGTACATTTTTTCCAGTGGATGGTATTGTCTCAGGGCTCTTTGTGTTGGTGAAATCCATCTCGGACACATGTGCACATTAGTTTGCCAGGTAAGTCCAGTTAAAGGAAAAACTACTTAAGATGGATGTTCTTATTAAACAGACCATCATTTTCAGTATGGGAAAGAAAAAGGATCTGTCTAGTGCAAAAAAGCGTCAAATAGGTGAATACTGTTGTAACGACTGACAGGGGGACCAAAGATTCAGAACCCGGGTGAACATTATAGTCTTCGAGCGGATCATGGCCAGCAGGGTCAGAGACGAAGTAGTCCGTACTGGCCGAGGTGAACTGGGTTGGAAGGTGTGAGTTTCGTACCGATCGTGGAGAGGTGGGTCGTAGGCAGAGGAGCTGTGCAGGTTCAGGGAGCGGGATCTGGCGAGGAACAAAAGACATCCATCCATTTTCTTCCGCTTATCCGGGGCCGGGTCGTGGGGGCAGCAGTCTAAGCAGGGACTCCCAGACTTCCCACACCCCAGACACGTCCTCCACCAGCGTGTCCTGGATTTTCCCTGGGGCCTCCTCCTGGTGGGACATGCCCAGAACACCTCCCTAGGGAGGCGCCCAGGAGGCATCCTGAGCAGATGCCCGAGCCACCTCAACTGCTTCCTCTCAACGTGTAGAAGCAGTGGCTCTACTCCGAGCTCCTCCCATGTGACCGAGCTCCTCACCCTATCCCTAAGGGTGCACCCGGCCACCCCTACGGAGGAAACCCATTTCAGCCGCTTGTATCCACGATCTCGTCCTTTCGATCATTAGACAAAGCTCATGACCATAGGTGAGGGTAGGAATGATGATTGACCGGTAAATCGAGAGCTTTGCCTTGCGACTCAGCTCCTTTTTCACCACAACGGACCGATACAGCGACTGCATCACTGCAGACACTGCACCGATCCGCCTGTCAATCTCACGCTCCATCCTTTCCTCACTCGTGAACAACATCCCGAGATAATTTAATTCCTCCACTTGAGGCAGAGACTCACCACCCACCCGGAGAGAGCAAGCCACCTTTTTCCAGTTGAGAACCATGGCCTTGGATTTGGAGGAGCTGATTCTCATCCCAGCCGCTTCACACTCAGCTGCAAACCGCCCCAGTGCCTGCGTCAGGTCCTGGCTCGATGAAGCCATCAGGACAACATCATCTGCAAACAGCAGAGATGAGATCCTGTGGTTCCCGAACCAAACCCCCTTCGGCCCGTGGCTACGCCTAGAAATTCTGTCCATAAATATAATGAACAGAACCGGTGACAAAGGGCAGCCCTGGTGGAGTCCAACATGCACCGGGAACAGGTCTGACTTACTGCCGGCAATGCAAACACAGCTCCTGCTCCGGTCATACAGGGACCGGACAGCCCTTAGCAAAGAGCCCTGGACCTCATACTCCTGGAGCACCCCCCAAAGGACACCATGAGGGACACGGTCGAATGCATTCTCCAGATCCACAAAACACATGTGGACTGGTTTTGGCAAACTCCCATGAACCCTCAAGGACCCGATAAAGAGTATAGAGCTGGTCCAGTGTCCTGCAACCAGGACGAAAACCACACTGCTCCTCCTGAATCCGAGGTTCGACTATCAGTCGGATTCTACTTTCCAGTACCCTGGAATAGACCTCACCAGGAAAGATAAAGAGTGTGATTCCCCTGTAATTGGAACACACCACCACCCTGGTCTACCAATCCAGTGGTACTGTCCCCGACTGCCACGCAATGTTGCAGAGATGTGTCAGCCAAGACAGCCCCACAACATCCAGGGACTTGAGATAGTCAGGACGGTTCTCATCCACCCCCGGAGCCTTGCCACCGAGGAGCTTGCCAACCACCTCGGTGACTTCAGCCAGGGTGATGGACGAGTCCACCTCTGGGTCCCCAGTGTCTGATTCCACTTCGAAAGACGTGATGGTGGGATTAAGGAGATCCTCAAAGTATTCCTTCCATCGCCCACAACATCCCCAGTCGAGGTCAGCAGCTCTCCACCCACACTGTAAACAGTGTTGGTGAAGCACTGCTTCCCCCTCCTGATGCGTCGGACGGTTTGCCAGAATCTCTTTGAGGCCATCTGATAGTCCTCTTCCATGGCATCCCCGAACTCCTCCCAACCCCGAGTTTTTGCTTCTGTGACCGCACAAGCCGCGGCAGGCTTGGCCCGCCGGTACTCATCAGCTGCCACAGGAGTCCCACGAGCCGAGAAGGCTCGATAGGACTACCTCTTCAGCCTGACGGCATGCCTTACTTCCGGTGTCCACCACTGGGTTCGGGGATTGCCGCTGCGACAAGCACCACAGACCTCATGACCACAGCTACGAGCAGCCGCATCGACAATAGAGGTGGAGAACATGGCCCAGCCCCTCTCAAAGAGTTGGGTTCCAGAGCCCAAGCTGTGCGTGGAGGTGAGGCCGACTATATCTAGCCGGTAAAGCTCAACCTCCCGCACAAGCTCAGGCTCCTTCCCCCCCAGTGAGGTGACATTCCATGTCACCAGAGCTAGTCTCCATGTCCGAAGAGCCGGTCGTCAAGGCCCCCGCCTTTGACTGCCACCCGGATCTCTCTGCACCCGCCCCTCATCTCCTTCCACAGGTGGTGGCTCCACGGGACGGCAGCCCCACGTCACTCCTTCGGGCTGGGCCCGGCCAGGCCCTTACTGTCGAGCACCCACCCCACGCCAGTCC
Organism: Periophthalmus magnuspinnatus; assembly: GCF_009829125.3. Lineage (NCBI taxonomy): Eukaryota > Metazoa > Chordata > Actinopteri > Gobiiformes > Gobiidae > Periophthalmus > Periophthalmus magnuspinnatus. Next base: position 28,751,276 of record NC_047146.1, on the reverse strand, counting down.
GGGAGACTCTACTACTCATCATGTGGGGCTTCTGAACTGCTCTTAGTCTAACCATCCCCCTGGACCTGTTTCCCAGGGGGTAACCCTACCTGGGGCATGAAGCCCCCGACAACATACCTCCCATGATCATTCGGGGGCTCAAACCCCTCCACCACGTTAAGGTGGTGGTTCAGGGAGGTGACTTCAGCCAGGGTGTTGGACAAGTCCGCCTTCGGGTCCCCAGTCTCTACTTCCTCCTCAGAAGACGTGACGTTGGGATTGAGGAGATCAGGCATTTAACAAGACATCCAACTGAGTGCAAAGTAACAAATGCAAATCACAGACTGAGCCAAGTAGAGCAGTACCACTGTAGATACGCGGACTATCTGGCGCTGAGTGTCAGGTCCACGGTCCCTTTGCCCTCCCCAGGTGCAGCTTGATTACGGAATGAGTTGCAGGTGTGCATGGGAGGAGCCTAAATCTCCACCCAGCTCCAGGCTCTGACACAGAAGAGAGGGGGAAAACGGCACAAAAACCCAGGACAGACTGGGATCTTGAGAGAAATACCTTGGACAAGGTATGAAAACCTTAGATATTTCATGAAAACTTAAGCGTGATCATTGTACTATTAAGAGATTTGTAGCTCATTCAGAGCGCACACGGATTCCAGCAGACAAAGGCACAATGAGAAAGGTTTCTGCCAGACAGATACATCAGAATAAGAGAGCACCTGCTGAAATACCATTACAAAGTAGCAAACAGGTATTTTGAAGCTGCTGGTGCCTCTGGAGTCTCTCAAACATCAAGGTGTAGGATCCTCCAGAGGCTTGCAGTTATGCGTAAACCTTCTATTTGGCCACCCTTAACCAATGCTCATAAGCAGAAACGGCTCAAGTGGGCCCAGAAATCCATGAAGACTAATTTTCAAACAGTCTTGTTCGCTGATGAGTCATACAACCCTGGATGGTCCAGATGAACGGAGTGGTGGATGATTGGTGGACACTCACCATGTCTCAACAAGGCTGCGACGTCAGGAAGGAGGAGGCTGAATCATGTTTTCACCCCCTTTAGGGCCCCTGAAGGTGTGAAAATGACCTCTGTAAAGTATGTGGAGTTTCTGACTGACCACATTCTTCCATGGTACAAAAAGAACCATGCTTTCTGTAACAAAATCATGTTCATGCATGACAATACATCATCTCATGCTGCAAGGAATACCTTTATGTCATTGGCTGCTATGGGCATAAAAAAGAGAAACTCATGGTGTGGCCCCCATCCTCCCCTTACCTCAACCCTATTGAGAACCTTTGGAACATCCTCAAGCGAAGGATCTGTGAGGGCAGGAGGCAGTTCACATCCAAACAGCAGCTCTGGGAGGCTATTCTGACATCCTGCAAAAAAAATCGAGCAGAAACTCGCCACAAACGCACAAATTCAATGGATGAAAGGATTGTGAAGCTCCTATTAATTAAGGGGTCCTACGTTAAGATGTAAGTTGACCTGCTAAGATGATTTGATTGAAATAGCTTTTGGTTTACGGTAATATGCTAATGCTTTTAATTGAAAAATAAACAAATTACCATTTTCTGTTCTTTACAACAATAACATGGTTTAAAACTCTGCTATGCATAATAACTTGGAAAAAATACTGTTATCATTTGGAGAGTTGTAACATTCAAATAGTACTATAAAGGGCGATAACTTGAAAATTATGATGACTGTTATTTATATTGATAATATAGCAAAATCAGAGAAAAATAGCATTCGCATAATTTGGAACACAGTGTATATGTCAATTTTGTAGCTCTTCGCTGTGATTGGATTTAAAGCAGATGACAGCAACGGAAGTGCTGTGTGCATGTACAGTTGAGAGACTGCTAAAAATACGATCTAATTTCGATTCTAGTTGTATCTGATTTTTTAAATATATTTTTTTACAACCCCTACTATCTGACAAAAATAGAGCATATCTCTAAAATAACATTGATGCATAACTCTTGTATGAGGTGAACCAGGACTAAACTAACGTAAGCTTCCTGTTGTGTTTGGAGGCTCGGGGCCCGCTGGCTTCCTCGCTAGCTTCCTCGCTGGGCCGGCCAGTGACTGGAGCAGTGCAGGTGAGTAAGAAGCTCCTGCCCTGTGTTTGAGAAGAGGTTATAGTTTGATTTGGCTTGCTGCAGATTAATGTACTTGTTTTGATTTAAAGCGCAGTAAAATAGCAGAATATCAAGTACAATGTACCTATTGTAATTCCATTGTAATGAATCACAGCTGCACTTTGTCAGTTTTCTGTTTGCCTCATGTAGATGTTGCTTTGCCTGGAATGTTCCTTAGGATGGTTTCAAATGTATCAATCAATCAATATGACTGTTTCTCCCCAAGGGGCAATTTAAGCACATTGAGAAGTAAAATACAATAATATTTTACGTCTCAAACGTCTTGGTGCAGCTCAAGAGATAGGGTCATCAGATCCAGTGTCAGGGAAGTTTGAGGGGTAACAGCCCTCAGGACAAAAGTGTTCCTCTGTGTTTTCCAACATTACAGTGGCATCCATGGAGAGTGATGTGAACTGTGGACACACAATGGGAAAGCCTTACTCTCACTCTGCTCTATTGTTTTGGTCGGCGATGAAACGGAACATTCCGAATGTTTCCTCTCTAACGTCTTTCTCCATATTTGGTGTAGAAGGCCTTTTGGATGGATGTAAAAGTCTGTAGCATTTCAGAGCTAACTTCGCTCCATGCGGCATCGGAAAAACTAACTGCAAGTCACAATCCAATAGTCCTTAACTTCTGTCCTTTGAACTGCATGTTGCATATCTTAGTTGGTCAAAATCTCAAAATATTAAGTTAAGAATAAGATAAAAATGTAAAAAGTCAAAAAGAAAAAGAAAAAGTGGTTGCCACGATCATGGCAACCACAATCCTATTTTGTATCCACACATTTTATTGTTGACAAATGAATGGTTTGGTGGTGTCATTTTCTTACCTGTCTCCATGGAGATTTGTTTTGTGCCATTCTGTTGAACATCCTAGGCAAAACACTAAAATTTGCATGGAGAATAGAAAGTTTTGGCCGCTGCACCAGAAAAGTGACATGATGTCTCTTAACATTTGTCATGTACTGGTGGGACTGGCTCTTGTGCAGGATGGAAGTGCACGACCCATGACAGCCATCCGGGCAGCCGGCTTCACCTCAACCCTGACCAAAGGTGAGATACCCACTCAAACTTTGTCACTGCTAACACAGTGGATTACTGCTTTTCTGTGTCAGGCATTTAACAAAAGACTAGATCAGACATGGGCAAACTACAGCCTGGGGGCCACACAGGGCACTTTGGGCTTATTAATTCGGCCCGCCAAACATGACCAAATTATATTAAAATAGGTAAGGGTAAAGCTTGTTCAAAGTTTTTCTGCTGTGTTTTTTAACTGTAGTTGAATAAATTATTAATTTAATTAATGAATTTGGAAAACAATTTGTACAATGAGCCTGGCATATTCATGCTTTGCTACATGTTACAGGCCAAATCTTTAATGTAATATATAGTGAGGCAAATAATATATTTGAACACCCTGAGATTTTTCAAGTTCTCCCACTTAGAAATCATGGAGTGGTCTGAAATTTTCATCTTACGTGCATGTCCACTGTGAGAGACATAATCTAAAAAAAATCAGGAAATCACATTGTATAATTTTTAAAATAATTTATTTGTATGTTACTGCTGCAAATAAGTATTTGAACACCTGAGAAAAACAATGTTAATATTTGGCACAGTAGCCTTTGTTTGCAATTAGAGGTCAAACGTTTCCTGTACTTTTCACCAGGTTTGCACACACTGCAGGAGGGATTTTGGCCCACTCCTCCACACAGATCTTCTCTAGATCATTCAGGGTTCTGGGCTGTCGCAGAGAAACACGGAGTTTGAGCTCCCTCTGAAGATTTTCTATTGGGTTTAGGTCTGGAGACTGGCTAGCCCACTCCAGAACCTTGATATGCTTCCTACGGAGCCACTCCTTGGTTATCCTGGCTGTGTGCTTCGGGTCATTGTCATGTTGGAAGACCCAGCCACGACCCATCTTCAATGCTCTAACTGAGGGAAGGAAGTTGTTCCCCAAAATCTCGCAATACATGGCCCCGGTCATCCTCTCCTTAATACAGTGCAGTCGTCCTATCCCATGTGCAGAAAAACACCCCCAAAGCATGATGCTACCACCCCCATGCTTCCCAGTAGGGATGGTGTTCTTTGGATGGTACTCATCATTCTTCCTCCTCCAAACACGGCGAGTGGAGACCAAAAAATTCTATTTTGGTCTCATCTGACCACATGACTTTCTCCCATGACTCCTCTGGATCATCCAAATGGTCATTGGCAAACTTAAGACGGGCCTGGACATGTGCTGGTTTAAGAGGGGAACCTTCTGTGCCATTGTGATAGAAATTTAAGTATAGTCATGTTGTGTATTTAAAAAGCATTTGATCTGTGTCAGTCTGCCAGACCCAGACCAGACATTAACATGTCTGAAGCTCTGTCTCCACCCCACAGGAAACTCGCTGTTGTTCTACCTGTCCAAGTGTAAAAGTTCATTATCATATGGGTGTGAAACAAAAGTCACTCTGCTTTGAAATGTATGTAGCATTGTCATTCTGGTATAAAATAGTCAGAGCTCAGATGCTCAGGTGTGATTGGTTCTTGAGACTTGGACTTAGAGGGAGAGGGGAACTGGGGGAGAGGCCGAGAGGCTACCAGTCTGTGGCCAGGGCAGGCCTGGGCCCTGTCCTGTCTATATCTGCTGTAACAAACAATAAACCTTTTTTCCTGTATTGCAAAACTCACCAAGCTTCGTAAATGGATTACTTTTCATCTACAACTGTAATTTTTCCACAACACCATGCATGATTTTAAACCGTGATCGAACGACCTCAAACAGGTGCTTCTAAATTAGGATTATAAGTGGAGTGGAGGTGGACTTTTTAAAAGTGGACTAACAGGTCTTTGAGGGTCAAAATTCTAGCTGACAGACAGGTGTTCAAATACTTATTTACAGCAGTTACATACAAATAAATAATTAAAAAAAATCATAGAATATGTTTTCCAGATTTTTTTTTAGATTATGTCTCTCACAGTGGACATGCACCTAAGAAGAACATTTCAGGCACCCCTCCATGATTTCTAAGTGGGAGAACTTGCAAAATCACAGGGTGTTCAAATACGTATTTGCCTCACTGTACATATAATGTCAAAAGATTTTCCCACCCCTGAACTAGATGGATAGGTAAATACTTTATTGAGCCCCAAAAGTCTCCAGTCAAAACAAACATCTCATAATCACACGACATCCAACAGAATCCACTGCCCCACTCCAAACATCACACCACAGAGCAGCAGCCCAAACAACACAATCATCACAGATTGTAGTCTAGTATCCTCTCCATAACCTTTTCAGCTCCTGCACTCAGGCAGCAGGAGAAGGGCCTGCTTCAGCACCTTCCACAAACACTGATTCACTGACCTACCTTTGTCTATTGTCTATTGATACTTTGGCAGCTCCCCCCAGTGTGATGTCACTGCAAACAGTCAAAAAAAAGTTTTTAGATTGTCTGAAAACTCAAGAACAAATATGAAATGGATATAAACAATGCATTTTCAGTAGCCTGTGACAGAGCAGGACCTCCATTTAGCTTCACCCCTCCAAAAAATGTTGATAACATCAGCTGCAAAGTATTATTTGTGTTCTATGTGAAATTAGTGGCCTGACAAATTTCCCTCTGGGACAATAAAATCATATGTATCTGGTTTCAGGCAGCACCTTTGATCCACTTGGTCAGTCCAGAGGTCCAGCTCCTCCCCTGGAGGCCAAGAATGAAGACCTGTAAGTGTACTGCAGTAGTATATGCCACAGGGCTAGCTAGCATCAAGAGCACCTCATCTGAACTGTAGCCTAGTTATTATAGCTTAGAAAAATAAGTTTCAATGAGTGAGCCACAACCTCTTATCCACTGTCATGGTCCGCTTGAGCAGAGTCGTGATTTCATGTTCCGAGCACTGCTTTGAGTCCTGGGCTCTTCTACGTGAGGCACAGACATCATCTAAACTTTGCTCATGTTTTCTTAAATCAAATCTAAATCATACATTAATTATACTGTTAATCATAAGGCTGATATGAGCAATTTATTATGAGAACAAATTATTTATTTTTGTTGCAAAAGTACAAATAAGTGCCATTAAAGTAGCGTAGTGATAGCTGTGTGTGCTTGAGTTGTTGTGTGTCTTAGGCCTGAGGAGAAAATCAAGGTGCTTGAGAAGAGAGTGAATGAGCTGATCGAGGAGAGCTGCATGGCCCACGGCATAGGCTCCTCACAACTGGTACATTCTCCTCTGGACTTCCAAAGTCTCACTTTCACTTGATTTGGTTCTTACAGTGTTTCTACAGCTTTTAATCTATTTTAACAAACGTGTTTTATGCTTAAGGCTCTTGAAAAGGCGAAAGAAGCTGGCAGGAAGGAGCGTGCACTGGTTAGGCAGAGGGAGCAGGCGGGGAATGTGGACCATGTCAATCTAGACCTGACCTACTCTGTAAGTAAGCTCAGGCAGCTCCAAACATTCTGTATCTGTGAGCCAGGTAGAGAAGTGTGTGCGTATGTGAGCCAGAGAGAGGAACGTGCACATGACCCTGTGTGTGTGAGCCAGGTAGAGGTTGGCTAATGTGAAGCAGTGTGTGAGTGAGCCAGGAAGAGGAGTGTGCACATAAACCTGTGTGTGTGTGTGTGTGCCAGGAAGAGGAGCATGCGCGTGAGCCTGTGTGTCAGTGAAGTGTGCACATGACCCTGTGTCAGAGGGGCATACATATAACCTTGTTCGGTGTTCTTTCAGGTGCTACTTAACCTGGCCAATCAGTATGCCAACAATGAGATGTACCTGGAGGCCCTCAACTCCTACCAGGTCCTCATCAAGAACAAAATGTTCAGCAACGCAGGTGAGCCACAGTCACTCTAACCGTGCCCACTTACCATTTGCTTTGTGGGGCTCTAACCACTCACCTCCTGCAGTGTAGGGCTCTAACCATACCTCTGTGAAGTTGGCTGCTCATCAAACACACTCCTACACTAAATTTATGTCAATCATTTCTGCTTTGTTTGTGCTGTATAAAGTGTAAGCTATTATACACACGTGGACAAAATTGTTGATGCCCTTCGGTTAATGAAAGAAAAACTCACAAAGATCACAGAAATAACTTGAATCTGACAAAAGTAATAATAAATACAAATTTTATGAAATTTAACCAATGAAAATCAGACGTTAAGAATTAAGTTAACAGAATTAAGTAAAAAAATAAAAATAAACTCATGAAACAGGCCTCAAAAAAATGATGGTACCCTTAACTTAATATTTTGTTGCACAACCTTTTGAGGCAATCACAGCAATCAAACACTTCCTGTAACTGTCAATGAAACTTCTGCACCTCTCCTTGCTTATGATATTAGCAATTTTATTTTTGACCAATGGCGTCATCCAGCCCCTCAAAATGTTAAATGCCGCTTATTAATGGTATTTTGTTTGCCCTGCTTTGTCCTGTGACTATTTTTGTTTGTGCTATCATATTTTTTAAAATATTAACTTATTTTTGCGAAAATTACATGATGACATTTCTGGCCAGCTGATGGTAGCGGGTTTAGCAAAACTCCACAAAACTACAGATGGAAAACGATCTCAAGTGGTGGGAAAGTATATCCATCCATAAATATTTGCTTTTGATTTATATTTTATATTTTTGGTGGTTATTACCTGACAAGCATGTAGTAATTTGGACATGTAACCAACAGTGCCCTTGCACTACATCTCAAAAGCAGATACAGACATGCCTTCATTCTTCCTCAAACTGAAACATTGTTTTGAAACATTAACTATAATAGAGAATAGTGTTGTCTGTTGGCTGTCCGCCGGAACTGAATATGATAGAAAACATTGGCTGAACCACAAAAGGCTTCATTTGCGGTGGTCATGTGATCTGAAAAAGTGCTTTAAAACACTTGCTCACTAAAACACTTCTGCTTCAAAAGATTGGAGCCGGTTTCAAGCTGTGGGTTCAAGCTAAACATCTCTACACACAGGAGTTCTTGAGCATGGGAATAAATGACTTGTGCTTGTGCACAGTGAGTTCTGTTTCATGCAGTCTCACTGGCAGATCATTTTTACAGTAAGTAATTAAGGTGGTTATGTTTCCTAGTTTTTAAACATGAATTACATTAAGGGGTGTAAAGGCTCCAAGAACTGACAGAGAGGAATCTTTGATAATGTGAGTGAGACAGGTACACCTGCGGAAATGTATTGAACCAGTGTTATTAGGCATTCATTCTATTCTATTTCATTAGATGTAATGTTTTTGACTGAGTCAGCTGCTATATATGATCAATTTAAACCATTTATTTGTAATACAAATGGCAAATCAGAAGTCACTTCTTATCCTGTTTGGTTCCAGTAATAATAGAAACATTGTACTTGAGATTACCAGTGTGTGCTAACGATACTAATGATAATTAAAACTGCAAGCAGTGATATAGGGCCCTCGTAACCCTGCGACCGCAGAATGGACAGTGGAAGAGCTGCATATCAACCTTTGCTTGACATGTCATTCAATATTTTCAGTGTCATTTTGGAGATAAATGTTTACGCCCATTGTAACTTTGCAGGGGGCACTGGAGAGCCATTTTTGACGATAGAAGTTTAATTTAGTTTTAGAGCATGTTTTCTTTGTCTCTATTTAGTTGGCGGAAAGGAATAATTAGGCCCGAGCCTGGAACAAAGTTTCCTCGAGGAACTAATTAAAACCTTGTCCGTCCATCCATCCATCCATTTTCTTCCGCTTATCCGGGGCCGGGTCGCGGGGGCAGCAGTCTAAGCAGGGACTCCCAGACTTCCCTCACCCCGGACACGTCCTCCAGCTCCTCCGGTGGGACCCCAAGGCGTTCCCAGGCCAGCCGAGAGACATAGTCCCTCCAGCGTGTCCTGGGTCTTCCCCGGGGCCTCCTCCCGGTGGGACATGCCCAGAACACCTCCCTAGGGAGGCGTCCAGGAGGCATCCTGAGCAGATGCCCGAGCCACCTCAGCTGGTTCCTCTCAACATGTAGGAGCAGCGGCTCTACTCCGAGCTCCTCCCGTGTGACCGAGCTCCTCACCCTATCCCTAAGGGTACGCCCGGCCACTCTGCGGAGGAAGCCCATTTCAGCCGCTTGTATCCACGATCTTGTCCTTTCGGTCATTACCCAGAGCTCATGACCATAGGTGAGGGTAGGAACGTAGATTGCCCTTCTTTACTACAACGGACCGATACAGCGACCGCATCACTGCAGACGCTGCACCGATCCGCCTGTCAATCTCCCGCTCCATCCTTCCCTCACTCGTGAACAAGACCCCGAGATACTTGAACTCCTCCACTTGGGGCAGAGACTCACCACCCACCCGGAGAGAGCAAACCACCTTTTTCCGGTCGAGAACCATGGCCTCGGATTTGGAGGAGCTGATTCTCATCCCAGCTGCTTCACACTCGGCTGCAAACCGCCCCAGTGCCTGCTGCAGGTCCTGGCTCGATGAAGCCATCAGGACAACATCATCTGCAAACAGCAGAGATGAAATCCTGTAGTTCCCAAACCAGGCCCCCTCCGGCCCCTGGCTGCGCCTAGAAATTCTGTCCATAAATATAATGAACAGAACCGGTGACAAAGGGCAGCCCTGACGGAGTCCAACATGCACCGGGAACAGGTCTGACTTACTGCCGGCAATGCGAACACAGCTCCTGCTCCGGTCATACAGGGACCGGACAGCCCTTAGCAAAGAGCCCCGGACCCCATACTCCCAGAGCACCCCCCAAAGGACACCACGAGGGACACGGTCGAATGCCTTCTCCAGATCCACAAAACACATGTGGACTGGTTGGGCATACTCCCATGAACCCTCGAGGACCCGATGGAGAGTACAGAGCTGGTCCAGTGTTCCACGACCAGGACGAAAACCACACTGCTCCTCCTGAATCCGAGGTTCGACTATCGGTCAGATTCTCCTCTCCAGTACCCTGGAATAGACCTTACCGGAAAGGCTGAGGAGTGTGATTCCCCTGTAATTGGAACACACCCTCCGGTCCCCCTTCTTATACAGAGGGACCACCACCCCGGTCTGCCATTCCACAGGTACCGTCCCCGACCGCCACGCGATTTTGCAGAGACGTGTCAGCCAAGACAGCCCCACAACTTCCAGAGACTTCAGGTACTCAGGACGGATCTCGTCCACCCCCGGAGCCTTGCCACCGAGGAGCTTGCCAACCACCTCATTGACTTCAGCCAGGGTGATGGACGAGTCCGCCTCCGGGTCCCCAGTTTCTGCTTCCTCCTCGGAAGACGTGACAGTGGGATTGAGGAGATCCTCAAAGTATACCTTCCACCGCCCGACAACATCCCCAGTCGAGGTCAGCAGCTCTCCACCCGCACTGTAAACATTGTTGGTGAAGCACTGCTTCCCCCTCCTGAGGCGTCGGACGGTTTGCCAGAATCTCTTTGAGGCCGTCCGATAGTCCTCCTCCATGGCCTCCCCGAACTCCTCCCAACCCCGCGTTTTTGCCTCTGTGACTGCCCGAGCCGCGGCACGCTTGGCCCGCCGGTACTCATCAGCTGCCTCAGGAGTCCCACGAGCCAACAAGGCTCGATAGGACTCCTTCTTCAGCTTGACAGCATCCCTTACTTCCGGTGTCCACCACCGGGTTCGGGGATTGCCGCCGCGACAAGCACCACAGACCTTACGACCACAGCTACGAGCAGCCGCATCGACAATAGAGGTGGAGAACATGGCCCACTCGGAGTCCATGTCTCCAACCTCCCCCGGGATCAGGGAGAAGCTCTCCCGGAGGTGGGAGTTAAAGACCCCCCTGACAGAGGGCTCCGCCAGACGTTTCCAGCAGACCCTCACAATGCGCTTGGGCCTGCCAGGTCTGTCCGGCTTCCTCCTCCGCCAGCGGATCCAACTCACCACCAGGTGGTGATCAGTTGACAGCTCAGCCCCTCTCTTCACCCGAGTGTCCAAGACACGCGGTCGGAGGTCAGATGACACGACAACAAAGTCGATCATCGACCTCCGACCTAGAGTGTCCTGATGCCACGTGCACCGATGGACACCCTTGTGCTCGAACATGGTGTTTGTTATGGACAAGCTGTGACTAGCACAGAAGTCCAATAACAAAACACCGCTCGGGTTCAGATCGGGGAGGCCGTTTCTCCCAATGACGCCCCTCCAAGTGTCACTGTCGTTACCCACATGGGCGTTGAAGTCCCCCAGGAGAACAACGGAGTCCCCGGTTGGTGCACTGTCTAGTACCCCTCCCAGGGACTCCAAGAAGGCCGGGTACTCTGCACTGCTGTTTGGCCCGTAGGCCGACACAACAGTGAGAGACCTGTCCCCGACCCGAAGGCGCAGGGACGCGACCCTCTCGTTCACCGGAGTGAACCCCAACACACAACGGCTGAGCTGTGGGGCAATGAGCAAGTCCACACCAGCTCGCCGCCGCTCCCTGCGGGCAACGCCAGAGAAATGGAGAGTCCAACCCCTCTCAAGAAGTTGGGTTCCAGAGCCCAAGCTGTGCATGGAGGTGAGGCCGACTATATCTAGCCGGTAACGCTCAACCTCCCGCACAAGCTCAGGCTCCTTCCCCCCCAGCGAGGTGACATTCCACGTCCCCAGAGCTAGTCTCCATGTCCGGAGATCCGGTCGTCGAGGTCCCCGCCTTCGACTGCCGCCCGGATCTCTCTGCACCCGCCCCGCATGGCTCCTCCCGCAGGTGGTGGGTCCACGGGAGGACGGCCCCACGTCGTTCCTTCAGGCTGGGCCCGACCGGGCCCCGTGGAGAAAGGTCCGGCCACCAAGTGCTCGCTGCCGAGCACCCACCCCAGGCCTGGCTCCAGGGTGGGGCCCCGGTAACGCCAGTCCGGGCGACGTAACTGGCCTTGTTCTTTTTCTCCTCATGGGGGGCTTCTGAACCGCTCTTAGTCAGACCCGTCTCCCAGGACCTGTTTGCCATGGGTGACCCTACCAGGGGCATGAAGCCCCCGACAACATAGCTTCCAGGATCATTCGGGTGCTCAAACCCCTCCACCACGTTAAGGTGGCGGTCCGGTCCGGAACCCTAAAAATGGCAAAAATCAAGTAGTAAACATGACCCGACATGGCATTAACTGGAATTAAAATTTAGAACTCAATGAGCTCCAACTGTGACTGAAGACCCAGGAAAAAATAATGAAAAATTACTCGGAAGAGTAGGACCAATGGGAGCCCGACCTGAAAAAAAATCTATGTAAAAATCAGAAACTCGGATCAAAAACAGAACATGTCTGGACATAATGTTATGGTCCTGCCCTAAACCGTACTAGAAGTCGCCCATATTGGATCAAACCGGAGAATGACAAAAGCACACGCCTTCGCATTTAGGACATCTCCTCTCAGCGTTTACATCGCAAACACTTAACATTAGGCCAAAACACACTAAAAACATGTGTAGTTAAAGATTATGAATTACATTTTATAACTTTGTGTGTGGTCATGGTGAATTTTCAACAAATTGCAATTTTATTGAAAAAAACCCCAACAACAATCAATTTGACATGGAATTCTGAAAAAAAATCACAGGGGCCTTATTTGTGATGGAGCACAATGAGATAAAGTCACATGAATGCAGCTTTTATGGTCAGAACAAGTAAAAATTTATATTATGACTCCACCCTAAACCCTACTGGCAGTTTAGGGGCCAGCATCATTAGGGGCCAGTAAGCAGCAGCCAAAAGCCTGCCTGACTTTTTATTCGTAAGATGACTAGATAGATTAGATTAATTATATGTAAGCTAATCATTTCATTGTGAGGCCTAGAGTAGTAGCACCTCGTGCTCAGGGCCTCATTTTCATACTGCACACCACTTGTTTAGAACACAGTGTGCCGCGGTTACAACACATGACATAGATAGATGCAGACTCATGGTCCAGAGTAAAAACAGACAAACAATATAAGCATACACATGGACATAAAGCAATATGGCCACTACCTGCTGTGTGTCATGTGGAAGATTGGGGCCCACTTGTCAGTTTTTTTTTCACCAAATATTTCCTTATGTACCTCTTATGACACTACAGTTTGGGAACCACTGGTTTACAACTAAGTATAATTGTCAGAACACATCAGACAGATTTATGTTGCCATGGTAACACTGTTTTTCTTTGCAGGTTGGCTACAGCCACATTTTGCAATTCATCAAATTTAAGAACTAGTCTCTAATAGCACATGGGTCTAGCTCATTTTGATTATTTTTTCACCTTATTGAATGAAAATGCAGGGTGTAAAAAATTAATTGAATCTTTTAAAGTAAAATTTTAAAGGGGGACTAGAGAGCCATTTTCTTAGAGAGCCTTTATTTACATATCATTGCATTCAGTCATGACTACACCCAAAGTAGAAAATGTAATTGATAATCTAATTCAATAATCTATCAATTACAAACTGTTGTAGTCGGTGTAGTGTCTTTTGGCCAAATTTGAAGTGTTTGTGATGAAAACTGTGTGTGGAGTTGTCCTAAGTAAGCAGTGTGCTCTTTTGTCATTCCCAGGTTTGATCTAATATGGCTGACTTTTTGTATGGTTCACGGTGGGGCCATAATATAATTTGTCCTGACAAGCAGTATGAGATTCCCCATTGGCCCCCATTGGCCACATGTAAATGAATTTTTGAGATGGCACTACTGAGCAGTCTTTTTTTTTTCAAGATGTTTGCTCAAAATTAGAGCTCATTGAGTTATAATTTTTGATACTAGTCACTGGCATGTTCAGATTTGTTTACCTCCGTATTTTATGGACTGTCTCTCCGGAGTATAAGTTGCACCAGTGGAAAAAAGCATAATAATGAAGAAAAAAACATATCTGTCGCACTGGAATATAAGTCGCATTTTGGGGGGAAATGTATTTTACAAAATTTGAGACCAAGGACAGACATTTTATCTTTAAAGGCAAGTTATAATAATAACAATAAAATAGGGAACAACAGGCTGAATAGCTGTAGCATGCTAATGTAACACATAGACAACGAACTGAATATGTGTCTGCTGTGTTAACGTAAGATATTAGCAGTTACGCTAATGTAACACATGCCGGCTTATCCACAAACATGAGAGACACAAGAGTTCTTTTCACTGATGTTTACTATGTTCTTACTTACTATAACATAAGCTCTGGCTCATATTACATATACACAAAAAACTGTATATGAAAGCATGGAAAATGTACATGCCACTTTGTCCTGCTAGTAAACAAACCAGTGAAGCGAAAACTTTATATTTTACTTTTTAATTGTTTCTTAAATAGTAAAAGGCTGAACTGGACAACAGGAAGTAGTTTTTGTGACCTTAAACTAGACTTATGATAAACTAAACATTTACAGTATTGCTCCAAATGAAAAAATATCACCTTTATGGTCTTATAAATGAAGGAGAAATAAATAAGGGGAAATTAAATATGTATAAAAGAAAACGAGTCAAATACATTTTCTTATAGGTATTACAAACACCAGTGCCATCTAGTGGTCAAACAAGTGAACTGTAACATGTATAATAAACTGTTATATAACACATTTATTCAACTACAGGGAAGCATAGACAACCACACGGAAGTATAGAATACATGTCTGGTATGGTAACGCAAGTATTAACGTATTAACAGTTAATCAGATAACTAGAGCAACTGTGTTACCAGAGCACTAGAGTGATTTTCAGTGCTCCGGTAAAATGGTTTTAATTAGTCCCCTTGTGGGGACATTGTTCTTGGCTCGAGCCTGATAAAATGTGTGTATCCAGCATATTTACACTACACTTGTGCCAAATGTTCATTAATATACACTGTTCTCAAACTAAACTTAAAGTGAAAGGCCTTTGTAATCGTAAGATCCTTATGCCTACATTTTTTCAATGCTGTTCTTGTCCTTGATTGTCTCTCCACAACAAGAGTCATGTTTCATCTGCTTGAAACTGTTAAAATATATAACAAACACATAATTGCAGGCCAGAGCATTTTATGCTTGAAATTGTTGGAGATTTGACAGCTTCTATAGCAAGAGAGCCACTCTTCAAAATAATTTTTAGTGAACATTTGCAGTACTGCTAAATGTGATGCTCCATCTGCAAGACAGAACATTTTTGACAGTCTCTAATGCAAAAACAAATTGTTATGATATAATGTATAAATCAAAAGCAAGTAATTAAAGACTGGCACATACGTTCCCACCGCTTGAGAATACTTTCCTCGTCTGTAGTTTTGTGTAGTTTTGTGTAGTTATGCCAAACCTGCTTCCGTCAGCTGGCTGGAAATTACATCATATAATTGCTGTAAAAATAATTATTAATATTTTTAGAAATATGCTAAGACAAACAATTCATATTATTGTCATTTTTAAGAGCTAGTTAACATTTTGGGGAGCTGGATGATGTCATCAGCCAAAAATAAAATTGCTAATGTTATACTAAGAACCCTAATGGCACAAACAAAACTTTTGACAGCACAAATGAAGTGCAAAGATTGAGGCTGGGTGACCCCAGTTTGATACCTCAAAAACTAAAGCAGCACAAACAAAGCGCAAACCAGTACTCACCTCCTCTTATGCTCTAAGCACATCAAGTCTCACAGGACCATTTGCTCTTTGTATTCACCTCACAAAAGAAGATATTTTAGAAATGAGAAAAAGCAATTTTCTCTATCATTACTGTCAGTTACATCCCTGCTGCTTTGTGGCTGCAGAGTTGAAATACTTTGACTTTTCTATAGTTACCTTACATAACAAATGGCTAATTGCGTGGCTTATAGATGAGAAGATTCAGGTTTTCTTTATTAAAATAGATTTAACTGTTTGTGCATGTGTGCTTTAAAAGAAAAAAATATTACACACAGCCTTTCACCCATGTAGTCTGCGTGGTGCTCTGCAAATAAATAAATAGTAGCATCTGATTGGCTACTCAGTCTGTCAATGAAACACCTTGCAGAAATGAATCATGTCCTTCATCACACTAAATGTATATTGCAATGTATAAGTGATATTGTGCACAAATGTTTCATCTGTTCAAAAGGCCGACTAAAGGTCAATATGGCTAACATTTACATGAAGCAGAAGAACTATCCCAAAGCCATCAAATTCTACCGCATGGCTCTGGACCAGATCTCCAATGCCCACAAGGAGGTGCGCATTAAAATCCAGCAGAACATTGGCCTGGTCTTTGTGCTCATGGGACAGTACTCGGACGCAATCACCTCCTACGAGCACATCATGAGCGAGTGCCCCAACATCAAGGCTGGCTACAACCTGCTACTGTGCTACTTTGCCCTGGGAGACCAAGACCGCATGAAGACTGCCTTTCAGAAGCTCATCTCTGTCCCTCTCAACATCGATGATGAGGACAAGTACATCTCACACAGTGTGAGTACTGTCAGAGTACTAATTCCCATTAAAGTTCGACCCTAGGCCCAATGGATGGACATATCAGTGATAACTTCAACTATTTCAATAATTTCTGTAAAAGTTGATCTTTACTTTTGACTCTGTGGTCTGCTTATAGAAATTAAATGTCAAACACCTGCTTACAGCTTTATCTGCTTGTGTTTCAGGATGACTCCACATCCAACATGGTCATCGAGGCTATCAAGAATGACCGGCTTCATCAGATGGAGAGGAATCTGTAGGTTCCCGGTGAACTTATAGCCGTCCTGTGTCTGAACTCCCATAAGGCTATTTATTCACATTTGTTACACTCTGTACACTCTGTTTCTGTAGAAAAACTCAGGCTGAAAAGTACATTATGACAGCAGCCAAACTCATTGCTCCAGCCATTGAGTCATCCTTCGCTGTGGGCTTTGACTGGTGAGTTACTGCTCTGAACATGCTCTACATCATTCTTAAACATGTTTGGTTCATAATTCAGAGCCTGATTATTTGAAACTATTTATGTACTGCTAAAGGTTAGCCGGTAGATGAAAAAGATTTCAAAAGGTTCAGTATTGTTTATGATTCAAAATGCATTAAAAGACACTTTATATTAGACTTAGATTATAGTGGCTTTGCTCCTGGTTTTGAAGAGCAAGCTTCCATATCATTCACAATAGATTTTTTTATTGCATTTTTTTTGACAAACTTCTCAAGTAAGACTCATTAAATTGTGTTAACTCCCCTTCCCCTTCCCTTGGCTGCTCTGGCATGCCCAGGCCATCATTGTAAATAAGAATTTGTTCTCAATGTTTTGCCTGGTAAAATAAAGGTTAAATAAATAAATAAATAAACATGAGTAACTGTCTGAACATGGCATCTAATTTATAATTTGAAGATAATGTACTTGGAAGGACAGAACCTTAAATAATGCACACAGTTGTGTATTTCAAAATGCTAGACCAAAAATTAAAAAAACTTCATCATAACACAAATGTTCAAATCAGTTCATATTGTCAATTGTTAACATAAAGCTATTGTCACTTGTAGACTTACACTGGGATGAGTACATTACAGACTATAGGTCCTCCAGAGTTTAAGTCGCGCCAGCGAAAAAAAGTGTAATAATGAAGAAAAAAACAAATACCCAAAGTCCCATTTTTTTGGGGACATTTTTGAAAATCTGAGACCAAGAACAGACATTTTATCTTTTAAAGGCAAATTATGAAAACAACAAGCTGAATAGCAGTACAGCACATTAACTTAACACATTTATATTTATTCAGCTACATGAAGCATGGACAGGAAACTGAATACGTGTCTGTTATGTTAGCATAAGATATTAACAGTTCATCAGATATTCTATGCTAACGTATCATATGCCGGATTATCTAGAAACACCAGAGTTCTTTTCACTGATGTCTACTATGGTTTTACGTCTTCATCACAGTCACACCGTAGAGCTAGCACACACATAAAATATAACAAGCTCTGGCTCCATCCATCCATCCATCCATTTTCTTCCACTTTTCCGGGGCCGGGTCGCGGGGGCAGCAGTCTAAGCAGGGACTCCCAGACTTCCCTCACCCCGGACACGTCCTCCAGCTCCTCCGGTGGGACCCCAAGGCGTTCCCAGGCCAGCCGAGAGACATAGTCCCTCCAGCGTGTCCTGGATCTTCCCCGGGGCCTCCTCCCGGTGGGACATGCCCAGAACACCTCCCTAGGGAGGCATCCAGGAGGCATCCTGAGCAGATGCCCGAGCCACCTCAGCTGGTTCCTCTCAACGTGTAGGAGCAGCGGCTCTACTCCGAGCTCCTCCCGTGTGACGGAGCTCCTCACCCTATCCCTAAGGGTGCGCCCGGCCACTCTGCGGAGGAAGCCCATTTCAGCCGCTTGTATCCGCGATCTTGTCCTTTCGGTCATTACCCAGAGCTCATGACCATAGGTGAGGGTAGGAACGTAGATTGACCGATAAACCACAACGGACCGATACAGCGACCGCATCACTGCAGACGCTGCACCGATCCGCCTGTCAATCTCCCGCTCCATCCTTCCCTCACTCGTGAACAAGACCCCGAGATACTTGAACTCCTCCACTTGGGGCAGAGACTCACCACCCACCCGGATAGAGCAAACCACCTTTTTCCGGTCGAGAACCATGGCCCCGGATTTGGAGGAGCTGATTCTCATCCCAGCCGCTTCACACTCGGCTGCAAACCGCCCCAGTGCCTGCTGCAGGTCCTGGCTCGAAGAAGCCATCAGGACAACATCATCTGCAAACAGCAGAGATGAAATCCTGTGGTTCCCAAACCAGGCCCCCTCCGGCCCCTAGCTGCGCCTAGAAATTCTGTCCATAAATATAATGAACAGAACCGGTGACAAAGGGCAGCCCTGGCGGAGTCCAACATGCACCGGGAACAGGTCTGACTTACTCTGGCTCATATTACATATACACACAAAATTACATATGAACGCATGGAAAATATACATACCACTTTGGCCTGCTAGTAAACAAACTGGTGAACCGAAAACTTTATATTGTTTCTTGTAGTTTTCACAACCTCCAACTAGATTTATGATAAACTAAACATTTACAATATTGTTCCAAATGAAAAATGAACACCTTTATGGTCTTATAAATGGAGGGGAAATAAATAAGGGGAAAGTAAATATTTCACTTATCGGTCAAACAAGTGAACTGTAACATGTATCCGTTACATAACACATATTTATTCAACTACATGAAGCATAGACAACAAACTAAATACATAAGTTGTATGTTAACGTTATATATTAACAGTTAATCAGAAGTAAAGCATAAATAACAAGCTAACAAGTTTACTCTTGAACTCACTCCAAATCACTAAATCTATTGAATACGTCATCCTTGGCCTCCCGTGGACCCACCACCTGCGGGAGGAGCCATGAGGGGCGGGTGCGGAGAGATCCGGGTAGCAGTCGAAGGCGGGGACCTCGACGACCGGATCTCCGGACATGGAGACTAGCTCTGGGGACATGGAATGTCACCTCGCTGGGGGGGAAGGAGCCTGAGCTTGTGCGGGAGGTTGAGCGTTACCGGCTAGATATAGTCGGCCTCACCTCCACGCACAGCTTGGGCTCTGGAACCCATCTTCTCGAGAGGGGTTGGACTCTCCATTTCTCTGGCGTTGCCCGCGGGGAGCGGCGGCGAGCTGGTGTGGGCTTGCTCATTGCCCCACAGCTCAGCCGCTGCGTGTTGGGGTTCACTCCGGTGAACGAGAGGGTCGCGTCCCTGCGCCTTCGGGTCGGGGACAGGTCTCTCACTGTTGTGTCGGCCTACGGGCCAAACAGCAGTGCAGAGTACCCGGCCTTCTTGGAGTCCCTGGGAGGGGTACTAGACAGTGCACCGACCGGGGACTCCGTTGTTCTCCTGGGGGACTTCAACGCCCATGTGGGTAACGACAGTGACACTTGGAGGGGCGTGATTGGGAGGAACGGCCTCCCCGATCTGAACCCGAGCGGTGTTTTGTTATTGGACTTCTGTGCTAGTCACAGCTTGTCCATAACAAACACCATGTTCGAGCACAAGGGTGTCCATCGGTGCACGTGGCACCAGGACACTCTAGGTCGGAGGTCGATGATCGACTTTGTTGTCGTGTCATCTGACCTCCGACCGCGTGTCTTGGACACTCGGGTGAAGAGAGGGGCTGAGCTGTCAACTGATCACCACCTGGTGGTGAGTTGGATCCGCTGGCGGAGGAGGAAGCCGGACAGACCTGGCAGGCCCAAGCGTATTGTGAGGGTCTGCTGGGAACGTCTGGCGGAACCCTCTGTCAGGGGGGTCTTCAACTCCCACCTCCGGGAGAGCTTCTCCCTGATCCCGGGGGAGGTTGGAGACATGGACTCCGAGTGGGCCATGTTCTCCACCTCTATTGTTGATGCGGCTGCTCGTAGCTGTGGTCGTAAGGTCTGTGGTGCTTGTCGCGGCGGCAATCCCCGAACCCGGTGGTGGACACCGAAAGTAAGGGATGCCGTCAAGCTGAAGAAGGAGTCCTATCGAGCCTTGTTGGCTCGTGGGACTCCTGAGGCAGCTGATGAGTACCGGCAGGCCAAGCGTGCCGCGGCTCGGGGCACAGAGGCAAAAACTCGGGGTTGGGAGGAGTTCGGGGAGGCCATGGAGGAGGACTATCGGACGGCCTCAAAGAGATTCTGGCAAACCGTCCGACGCCTCAGGAGGGGAAAGCAGTGCTTCACCAACACTGTTTACAGTGCGGGTGGAGAGCTGCTGACCTCGACTGGGGATGTTGTCGGGCGGTGGAAGGAATACTTTGAGGATCTCCTCAATCCCACTGTCACGTCTTCCGAGGAGGAAGCAGAAACTGGGGACCCAGAGGCGGACTCGTCCATCACCCTGGCTGAAGTCACTGAGGTGGTTGGCAAGCTCCTCGGTGGCAAGGCTCCGGGGGTGGATGAGATCCGTCCTGAGTACCTCAAGTCTCTGGATGTTGTGGGACTGTCTTGGCTGACACGTCTCTGCAACATCGCGTGGCGGTCGGGGACAGTACCTGTGGAATGGCAGACCGGGGTGGTGGTCCCTCTGTATAAAAAGGGGGACCGGAGGGTGTGTTCCAATTACAGGGGAATCACACTCCTCAGCCTTCCCGGTAAGGTCTATTCCAGGGTGCTGGAGAGGAGAATCCGACCGATAGTCGAACCTCGGATTCAGGAGGAGCAGTGTGGTTTTCGTCCTGGTCGTGGAACACTGGACCAGCTCTATACTCTCCATCGGGTCCTCGAGGGCTCATGGGAGTATGCCCAACCAGTCCACATGTGTTTTGTGGATCTGGAGAAGGCATTCGACCGTGTCCCTCGTGGTGTCCTTTGGGGGGTGCTCTGGGAGTATGGGGTCCGGGGCTCTTTGCTAAGGGCTGTCCGGTCCCTGTATGACCGGAGCAGGAGCTGTGTTCGCATTGCCGGCAGTAAGTCAGACCTGTTCCCAGTGCATGTTGGACTCCGCCAGGGCTGCCCTTTGTCACCGGTTCTGTTCATTATATTTATGGACAGAATTTCTAGGCGCAGCCAGGGGCCGGAGGGGGCCTGGTTTGGGAACCACAGGATTTCATCTCTGCTGTTTGCAGATGATGTTGTCCTGATGGCTTCTTCGAGCCAGGACCTGCAGCAGGCACTGGGGCGGTTTGCAGCCGAGTGTGAAGCGGCTGGGATGAGAATCAGCTCCTCCAAATCCGAGGCCATGGTTCTCGACCGGAAAAAGGTGGTTTGCTCTCTCCGGGTGGGTGGTGAGTCTCTGCCCCAAGTGGAGGAGTTCAAGTATCTCGGGGTCTTGTTCACGAGTGAGGGAAGGATGGAGCGTGAGATTGACAGGCGGATCGGTGCAGCGTCTGCAGTGATGCGGTCGCTGTATCAGTCCGTTGTGGTAAAGAAGGAGCTGAGCCGGAAGGCGAAGCTCTCGATTTACCGGTCAATCTACGTTCCTACCCTCACCTATGGTCATGAGCTTTGGGTAATGACCGAAAGGACAAGATCGCGGATACAAGCGGCTGAAATGGGCTTCCTCCGCAGAGTGGCCGGGCGCACCCTTAGGGATAGGGTGAGGAGCTCGGTCACACGGGAGGAGCTCGGAGTAGAGCCGCTGCTCCTACACGTTGAGAGGAACCAGCTGAGGTGGCTCGGGCATCTGCTCAGGATGCCTCCTGGATGCCTCCCTAGGGAGGTGTTCTGGGCATGTCCCACCGGGAGGAGGCCCCGGGGAAGACCCAGGACACGCTGGAGGGACTATGTCTCTCGGCTGGCCTGGGAACGCCTTGGGGTCCCACCGGAGGAGCTGGAGGACGTGTCCGGGGTGAGGGAAGTCTGGGAGTCCCTGCTTAGACTGCTGCCCCCGCGACCCGGCCCCGGATAAGCGGAAGAAAATGGATGGATGGACGTCATCCTTGGTGTCGCTTCTGAACAACTCCGACTGCTCCAGAAGTACACACGTGGACAAAATTGTTGGTACCCTTCCGTTAAAGAAACAAAAACTCACAATGGTCACAGAAATAACATGAATCTGACAAAAGTAATAATAAATAAAAATTCTAAATTTAACCAATGAAAGTCAGACACTGCTTTTCAACCATGCTTCAATAAACTCATGAAACAGGCCTGGACAAAAATGATGGTACCCCTAGAAAAGATTGAAAATAATGTGACCAAAGAGACATGTTAATCCAAGGTGTGTCCACTAATTCAGGGGTCCTCAACCTTTTTTGCACCACGCACCGGAACAATGTAGGATTTATTTTCACGGATCAGCCTTGTACGTGTGGCAGATAAATATGGCAAAAATAAGTTAAGTGCATAAAAAATACAACTCACCATACCGCTGCATTAGTGGGAGCCCTGTACTTGTTTCTTCTTTCCTTCCTGCTCACGTTTGTTTCTTTCAAAAAACTCAAAATTTTATCTTTTTTTAATCCCAAGTGCTGTCTCCATGTGCCAAAGCAGTTTTGAAGGTATCATTGCCTCATTTGCTTTTCCCGCATAATATGAGATTCATCTGTAGCGACAAACCCATATTTTAAGCGGACTCCTGGTAGTGTCTGTTAAATTTAGCTTTCTTTTTCTTGGAGGTCGTAGTCTCCTCTTCTGGCTCCTCAGTTGGCCTTTTCCCCTTTGTTAAAAAGCTCTCCAAAGACTTTTGTTTTGGCTCATTTTCACTCGCTTGTGGCTCTACTTTTGTGCGTCGTGTCTGATGTGTTATACGTGAAACGTCATCGCGGAGACAAGAGCAGATAATAAACTTATCACTACATCAAATAGATTTCTGTGGCGATTTCCAGCAGGATTTTCATGATACATCTACGGATGAGCTTATTAGTGTGTCATTAGGGACGGGCGAAAGTTGCTCCTGACCCCTGTGCGCACAGCGTCTGAAAATCAGGGCTCTTTACACAGGACTGTGAGCTGTGTCAGTGTCTGTGAGACGTGAGACATGAGTGGAGTTTGTTTTGAACATTGTTCCGCGAGTGTGACGCTTATTTTGGGCAACGAAAAATAAGAAAATATAATTTTATTTTAAGATCACAATAATCTTCCAATTTAAACTACAACAAAAAAGAGCTCACACAAATAAAATACACTTCAATTAAATACTTAAAATTTATTTTCCCAAGCCACACAGAGCCGCAGTATAAGGCTGAAAGAGGCGCATACGGCTTTGGTACTGCGGGTTGCCGACCCCTGAAATAGAGCCACTGCACGTAAGCTTGACATCAATGAATCCAACTTGGTCAATGTAAAAAGACGACAAAAGTTTTCAGAGGAAATAAAAGCAGATTTTCCGTGTTGGTGCAGTTTTATTTTCTAAACCTGCAGGTGTGGTCATCCCGTGTTGATGTCGAGGCTTGTTTCATGAGTTTATTTCAAGTTATTCAAGTTATTTCTGTGACCATTGTGTGTTTTTCTTTCATTAACTGATGCAAACCAACAATTTTGTCCATGTGTATAGATGAAGCGCAGCTTCGGAAGTAGATGAAGCACCGCTTCTGCGTGACTGCCATATTGGTACACAAGCCTAGAGTGCCTTTACGCAATTGTCAGTGTGACAATAACAAAGATGTGAAATTCTATGTGAATAATTTCACATATAAGTCGCATCTGAGTATAAGTTGCACCCCTGGACAAACCAAGAAAAACAGTGCGACTTATAGTCCGGAAAATACGGTAACTAAAACTTTTACTCAGGTAAGAATACTGTTAAATATATTACTCAAGAAGGAATGGGACTCAAGTAGGAGCAAAACTTATAGTGTTCAGAAACTATTCAATCTAGTACAATATTATTAAAAAGTTATGAAAGTAAATGCACTTGATTAAATGTATCTGATTACTAGCCACACATTCAGACATTATTTTGTGTCCTTAAAGTGCATTTCTGATATTATAAAACTTCAACTAAGTGAAATTTTGTGACGTCAATGTATACTCCATGTTGTTTTTAGACTATGGGGGGCACTGTAGTCTCTTCTATTAATGGGAAACACTGAACCACTAAACACCAGTCTTAAACCAGAAAAAAAACAAAAACAAGAACTAACTGACAACAAAACTAAAACAAGGACTAAATCGGAGTGTCACTCACAAAATCTATGTGCGTGTGTGTGTGTGTGTGTGTGTGTGTGTGTGTGTACGTACGTACCTTTTCAGGTGTGTGGAGATGGTGAAGAACTCTCAATATGTGGAATTGGCCAATGACCTGGAGATAAACAAGGCCATCACCTATCTCCGCCAGAAGGACTTCAATAAGGTCAGCCCTGTCCATCCCAAATCGAAATCACCCCTTTGTTCATACTCACTTCTGTATTTGTAACCAACAGCACATGCCTGTACTAATAATAATAATAATGGCTTACACTTGTAATGCGCTTTACAGGCTTGTCAAAGCCTCTCAAAGTGCTACACTATAGTAATTATTCATTCATTTCCACACTTGGTGATGGTAAGGTACTATTGTAGCCACAACTGCCCTGGGGCAGACTGACGGAAGCAAGGCTGCCAATCTGCGCCATCGGTCCCTCCGACCACCACCTATCATTCGAGCACACACCACTTTCATACTAGGCAATGTGGGTGAAGTGTCTTTCCTAAGGACACAATGACAGAACTTGGTCCGAGCTCGATCCTCCGACCTTCGGGTTGGGGGACCAACACTCTAACCACTGAGCCACTGTAGCCCCTTGTACTGTTGGTTCAGTCCTTGGTAAATGATCTGAGAGGATGACTCAAATTACTGAACCTTTTTTGTAGATTCCCCTATAGCTGCTGTACTGACCAGCCCTTACTAGTGTTGTCACAATGCTAAAATTCCAAACTCAATACTAAGGATTAGACTCGATACGCAATTCCAATTCCGACATCATGGAGATGATAAAAAACACTATTTCTTCAGACAATAAAATGGAAAAGATTTCTGTTCTGTGAATGTGACTTTTTAGTATGCTCAAAAGAGTATATAGCGTCAATGCTAGTTTTATTATCCATTAGTATCAGATTTTCGATACTTTTGACAACCCTAGCTTCTACTTACACACATCTTTGTTTTGCTTTTGTCTCACTTCCTACCACCCTGCATGCCTAAGGTTGAGGTATGTCAGCCTGCTTTTGTTTCAATCACTTAAGATTGTACTTTCATTGCATTGCATTGTTTCCTGTACCAGCCAAAGACAAACAATTTAGTCTTGGCCAGAAACTTCAAACAAGATTAGCATTTATTTGGTATATGTATGGTCAGTGTCATGAATACGCATGCTAAGAACTCATAGCTTAAAATTTACCTCAGAGTAAATTTCCCAGAAGGAGCAGTGTAGTTTTCATCCCAGTTGTGGAACACTGGACCAGCTGTATACTGTCCATCAGGTGCTCGAAGGTTCATGGGAGTTTGCCCAACCAATCCACATGTGCTTTGTGGATCTGGAGAAGGCATTTAACATCCAACCTGTTTCGGGGGTTGGAGTATAGGGTCTGGGGCCCTGGGCCCATTGCTAAGCGCTGTCCGGTCCTGTATGACCAGAGCAGAAGCTGTGTTCACATTGCTGGCAGCAAGTCAGACCTGTTTCCAGTGCATTTTGGAGTCTGCCAGGGCTGCCTTAGTCACTGGTTTTGTTCATTGTATTCATGGACAGAATTTCTAGGTGCAGTCTGGGGCCAGAGGGGGTCCGATTCAGGGACTACAGGATCTCATCTCTGCTGTTTGTCCTGTTTGTCCAAGCCAGAAATAACAGCGTGAGGAGAAAAGGGAGGAGAGACTTAGAATGTCCCAAAAGTGAAACTTTTAAAACCTGTTAATATGTTGTTTTTGGTGAATATAGCATTTTCAAAACAATACAAGGTAACATGGTGATATAAATATGTTACGTGTTAGCAGTTAATGTCCTGTAGAAGTAAAATAGCTCCTCTTTAACAGTTGTTAGTGCTTCACTCATTGATTCTGCAGAAATCCACCATGTTTTTCAGTCCTATGTGCGACCCTGTCAATCACGCGCCATCGGAAAATTGGGAGATTTACCGGTGATCAGACTCAATTCTTCATAATGTATTGAAGTGTGTATTCTGGTAACATAAAATCGCTTTAATCCATTATTAAAACTTTCAGCAGAATTTTGAGTTTAACATGTGCCTTTTGGACTGATAAAACATAACTACTACATTATTTGTTACCAAATAGCTTGTTAGCCTCCATCTTTCCATCTCCATCCTCCATCTTTAATTTATCATTTAAATTCTTCTAAACGTCTATGGCAAAAATTTGTGGGAATTGTACTTCCAGCAAGATTCAAAGTGGCTGGAACTGTTGAGCACCATACTTTAGTTTGGGTTAATGGAAGGTATACTTTATTGAGCACATTGATACTTTGCAGTGACATCATGCTGGGGGTGTTCTGAATGTATGGGTATGACTGAATGACACAATGCACAAAAAAGATCAAGTCAAATTATACAAATACAAAATAGATTTAAACACATTTTCTTTAAATGAACTTTTTATTGAAGTTTTTCAGCTTAATAGTTGGTAATAAACTTCATATGTGTTATCAATATCGCTTAACAGAAAAACATGTTTCATTATGTTATACAATAGATTAGTGTAAGTTAGTTTGTTTTTGTTTCCAATTCAATAAGGTAAGTCTTTAGCCAGTAATGAATCAAATTTGACAAATTATTTTTGTTCATTTAAAAGATTTGCAGTAACTGGGGATACACCAAACAGGATCAGAACAAAACCATAATTGACAAACATCTGACAGAATATAAAATATTTTTGTCCAATGGGGGATATTTTTGGACAACTCCAAAAGGACAACGTGAAGCTTGGTCCTTCCCACAGCTATCACAAGTTGTGTCCACTGCAGGGAACATTTTGGAGAGTCGCTCCCTTGACAGATGTAATCTATGTAGAATTTTAAATGCAATAGACCATGATGGTCACAAATTGAAGAGTGGACATTGTTCTGGGCTTTAATTCATTGAATATCAGTGATATTTGCTCCAATGTCCTGTTGCCAATCTTCTTAGATGGTCCAGTGTAGGCATATCCTCCAAAATCCAACAGGCTATTACAGATTTTATAGATCAAGCCGATACTCGGGAGTATAGGCTTGATCTGTTTTAACAAAACTGTGAATTTGTAAATATCTGAAGAAGTCTCTCTTTACCATCTTATATTTTTCACAAAGTTGGTCAAAAGTGGCAAATGTTCTTTGAATAAACCAATCCTATAAGGATTTTTCCCATAATTGCCCACAGATTAAAAGAGACTTCCAAAAATAATGTATTATTATTATTGGAGTTAATGTTCAAATATCTTTCCGTTTAAAGTGCTGAATTTAAACACATTTTAGGAACCTGTAATTAATACGAGCGTTCATGGTCCTGTTTAGGTGTTTGATTTTCAACAAAAAAGGTAAAAGTGACTAAAAGAGTGAAAAATTGTTGGCTAATGCTAGCTAGCTTGCGACTGTGCTGCATAGCTTGTGCTAGCTAGCTTGTGATACTTTGCAGATGATGTCATCAACATTCCCTGGTTGTGTGATGCTAACTGTAGACTTTGCTCTGTCAGATGCTCTATTAATTCCAACTAAACAGGTCAGATTAAAGTAACAGGTGAGCTGATTTGTGCTCTTCAACAAGTACAAAAAATAGCATTACCCAGCAGTTTTTCAGCTAGTCACTCTAACCTTTTTGTTGAAAATCAAACACCTAAAAAGGACTATGAAGAATGCCCATATTGATCACAGGCTGCTGAAAATTTTGTTTGAATCCATTTTGTATTTTGTCTTGAGTTTTCAGACAAAGCTAAGTTTGTTAATGTATGCATTGTCTCCATGGTAACTGATGAACATTTCTCAATAGATACATATACATGTAGAACACTCCCAGCATCAGGACTACAACTATGCATGTTTTAGGCTGTGCAAAGGCTTGTTGTCTCTGTCCGAGTGTAGACAGGTAGTTTGTCCAACAGATCTGAATCTAGTCCCTGCTTTAGTCTGCACATAATAAGACAGACTAATAAAGCAGGATTACTCAAACATTTGCGAACAAAACAAACCACAACTCCAGGTAGGTTTTTGACGAGGAAACCACATTCAAACATGGCTTAAAGCACATAAGAGTCAATTTTGCATAATATAGAACCTTTAAACAACTCCAATGAGCATTGACATTTGAGAAAAGACTGAAAATGAGCTAATGAACTAATTCTGTACATTTCAGAATATTTTGCAGAGGACATTATACTGTCTGAGTAATTGTAGCCGGTTGTGATTTGAGAATTGCGACAACTCAGTTGTGTTTTCAATTCTATTGCAAAATATTGTGCAGCCCTAGCATGTAATATCATAATACCCGTCTTGTCTGGACACTAATTTAACCTTGCATATACCACTCATGGGGTGTGTGTTGTTTGCAAGGTGTTCACCAGCTTGTGGAAAGTACCAATACCTAAATCTGGTACAGATAATCTTTCCTTTTGTGATATGACAAATAAGGAAATGTGAAACTAAAAAAAACTAAACAAAACGTCACTAGCCCTCCTGTGTAGTACGTAGTCCTTCTGTCTGTTTGCGGTGGATGTTCATAATGCCTCCTGCCCCTAGTGGTGAAAGTGTGCCACATCTTATCCTTGCCACAAGCAGAACTAAAGACTGTGATTTCACTTTCAGGCTGTGGAGACTCTGAAAACATTTGAGAAGAAGGACAGTCGAGTCAAGAGCGCAGCGGCTACTAACCTTTCTGGCCTCTACTTTCTGGTAAGTTGTGATACTCTGGTCCTCTAGGAAAGAAAAAGTTTCATGTTAACTCTGTGGTACCAGTCACTGGCATGTTTGTTCATGTTTACTACTTGATTTTTGCAATTTTCGGGACTCCAGACAACACAACACATTCAATTAAAGTGCATTATTCATTCATAGTTTGTGGTAAGCTAGTAATGTAGCCACAGGTGCCCCTGGGTAGACTAACAGAAGCAAGGCTGCCAATCTGTGTCATCGTCTCCTCCTAGCACCAACACTCACTTCTGCATCAGACTGCATGCGGTGCAGCTTTGATTCATAGCCTGCAAGTATCAAGCTATCCAAGCTCAGCCCGCCTTCGGCACACGATGGAGCTGCCCTGGTGGTCCGCATTCATTTGGTTGGGAGCCTATTCTGGTCGGACACTACAACCGATTGTGTTTTTTTTTCTTAAAAATGGTTATTTACGGCATGAACACATGTTCTCACACGTACAGCTGTCATAGGTGGTGACAGCACCAGAGTACCACTCTTCTCTGTGAGTGTCACCAAAACAAAACCAGACCAACACAACCGTCATAACTGGACCAAGTGCAGTCTGAGTGATGCCCATCTCACGTTCATACTGGTCAGTGTGGATGGAGTGTCTAAGAACAAAACAGTATCCACTAGAACCACTGTTCTATCCCTGTGGCACCTGATATTCCCAGCAGTCTACCATCCATATACCATCCAAAATGGGTTATTGACAAGCAGGTATGGCCACACAAATTATTTAAAAGATTAAATATGGTCAAGGCTTAAAATACTAAATATCACATACATTTTGTAATTTTGAACATTCTGATGACATAATGTTTTAATGAGTCTATAAGTTTTATTTATTTTATTTATTCTAAGGAATAACAGTTCATCACTATATGTTTTCATTGCAACATTTCCTCTTCAGAGTAGTTCCTGATGCTGAATCTGTTGTCTGCCTATAGGAGAAGGACTTTGAGCAGGCTGACCGCTATGCTGACCTGGCCATGAGCGCAGACCGCTACAACCCTGCTGCTCTCACCAACAAGGGCAACACCGTGTTCGTCCAGCACGATTACGAGAAGGCTGCCGAGTTCTACAAGGAAGCACTACGGAATGACTCTTCCTGCACAGAGGGCCTCTACAACCTGGGTATGTCCATCCTACTGCATTTCCTGCATATTTGGACTGGTGTACTCTATCTGTGTAAACATGAAGTCAGATTAGAAGTTTATGATTGTGGTGCAATTATAAAATCACAAAGGCTGCAATTATTTTGATAATAGAATGTCTTCTGCAAAGAACAAAATATCCTGTCCTTTTGTAGAAAAATCATGACATTTTGTATTAGTTTGTCAGTTCATATTTCATGTTACTGCTTCTGGAGTTGTTTACAATGCACTCTCAACAGTAGCTGTGTTTGCGCACTGATATATACATACATAAAACATCATTGGTAGAGCGGTCAGATCCACTGACCCACAGGTCGGTGGTGCAATTCCAGCTCCCACAAATGAATACAATTGTTGTTCCCTTGGGCAAGACGCTTAACCCCCTCTTGCCCCCAGTGTCTGGGTTAGTGGTTCCTTGATATAAAACGCTTTGAGGTGGAAAAGCGCTATATAAAAATGTAACATTTACCATTCCAAAATCATACAGCGCTAATCAAAGTTCTCTTAGACATGGTCTGGAGCGGATGTTCTGATTTTCCTGTGCTCTCTGTCTTGTGTTCCTGTTACACTCAGGACTGACTTATAAGAGGCTGAATCGACTGAAGGAGTCTCTGGACTGTTTCCACAAGCTCCATGCCATTCTGAGGAACTGTCCACAGGTCATGTACCAGCTCGCTTCTCTGTATCCTACCCACACTTTCAACTGTGCAGTGGATTCACTAATTTTTCTGACCCTTTTTAAATCTCTTAATTATGAAATTCATGGGTTTCAACACAGCTTCCACTTTGCATTGTTGGGTATGCTAGCAAATCTTAATTTCTTAATCTTAAATTAGGATTAGGGTTAGGTTTTTTTTTCATTTGGTTTGGGACTTGCTAACTGGTTGTTGGCAAAAATGTGTTTGAAAAAAAAATGCCTTATGATATCCTATAAACAGAAAGCTGAAACCCATCAGTAGCTATACAGTAAATCTGAAAGTAAAATTAATTCTGTCAACTGGACTGATGTAACTGCATATGATTAGAAATGTTACTGAAGCCTCATTTCCTCAGGTGTTTAGTGAAAGCCCTGTAAGGTGGACATTTCTTGGATAAATGATCATCTGCAAGATGGCAAAAAACAGATATACAGAGTAAAATAATAATTTCTCACCAAACGCTTGCTCTTGTGATAAACTGCTGTGTTTCCAGTGATGGCAATGTACTGTGAACTGACATGCTTCACAAAATAAACGGAACCAGCTAGTTTCATGTTTATCGATGTATGAAACTTCCATCAAGATCAAAAATATATTAAAAATCCAGTGTAAAATACATCTAACATGAGCTAAACCCAATTACATAATTAGATTGTAAAATACAGCACTGAGATACAGAGAAGTGAAACAAATGTATAAAAAGCTGACTATAAACTGGAAATACTTTTGTGTTTGCGTTAGGCATTAGCCACATCTCACAGGGCCACAAACTTGGAAATACTAAGTATCTTTTTGTGATTCGTTGAAATCGGCCTCATGATTAAGAGTATATTTCAGATATGATTTAGATTTTATTTATTAACGTAAGACATAGACATAGAAACGAAACTTGCCTGGAGGGAGCCGCACCAAACAGACCCCTCCAAGATGGGCCCAATCGAACCGTGCCAATGGAAAAGAGGGTTTATGTTTATATCTTATTTTCCCTAATTTGACAGATTTAGTCAAGTTTATAATTTAACTTCCAGTTCCTGGTTGGACATGGGCAGCACATATGACACAAATAGAGGTAATTCCATAACTACTACCAAGAAATGGTGGAGTTACCTTTTTTAAAAATAAAAATAAAAATAATAATTTTAGATGATTTGAACTGTCTGCGCCTGTTCTTCATGCAACAGCACAGAAACAGAGGCACAGGAATTGTCCTGTAGATCTTTATTGATGGTTACAGCAATACAGTCGGGTTAAAGGCAGCGTCCAGCAAATTCAAAGCAGACTCTAAAGTGCAGACACCTGAGCGGTGTCTAAAGCAGAGTCTAAACAAGGTGAGATTGCACCGATGTTTATACCTCTCCTAGAATGGGGGTCACACATTCCTAAGATGAAAGTGGCTACAGATAAGAAATGTGGCCTTAACCAAAATGACCAGAACATAGTTGTTATCTTCCCTTAGTGTGATATATGGCCACTGTTGCATGTGAAACAGAACGTTTTGCACCTTTGTAAGAAAGTAAGCAATGTATTACATTTGTATATTGTCCACAGAACCTATTAAAATCATTGACATTTGACAAAGTCACATGTTGTAGTGGCCATGTTTTCCTGAGCAGTCTGTGTTAGCTATGAGCTGGTAGAGGAGCCTCCTCAGGCAATGGACTGGCTCATGCAGGTGCTCAGTGTGGTGCCCACAGACACTAAAGTGCTGGCCAAACTGGGCGAGCTGCATGACCGTGAGGGAGACAAGTCCCAGGCCTACCACTACTACTATGAGGTACTGTACCACATTCTCCATTTCCCACAATATGCACAATATAGCGTTATTACAATGGTCGTTATAGCTAAAGTACAAAACTTAAAGCTGCACTAACCTACCAGTTACCTACCAGTCCCACCTTACCGCCACCTTAACGTGGTGGAGGGGTTTGAGCACCCGAATGATCCTGGGAGCTATGTTGTCGGGGGATTCATGCCCCTGGTAGGGTCACCCATGGCAAACAGGTTCTGGGAGACGGGTCTGACTAAGAGCGGTTCAGAAGCCCCCCATGGAAAGAAAAAGATCAAGGCCAGTTACGTCGCCCGGACTGGCGTTACCGGGGCCCCACCCTGGAGCCAGGCCTGGGGTGGGTGCTCGCCAGCGAGCGCCTGGTGGCCGGGCCTTTCCCCACGGGGCCCGGTCGGGCCCAGCCCGAAGGAACGACGTGGGGCCGTCCTCCCGTGGACCCACCACCTGCGGGAGGAGCCATGCGGGGCGGGTGCAAAGAGATCCGGGCGGCAGTCGAAGGCGGGGACCTCGACGACCGGATCTCCGGACATGGAGACTAGCTCTGGGGACGTGGAATGTCACCTCGCTGGGGGGGAAGGAGCCTGAGCTTGTGCGGGAGGTTGAGCGTTACCGGCTAGATATAGTTGGCCTCACCTCCACGCACAGCTCGGGCTCTGGAACCCAATTTCTTGAGAGGGGTTGGACTCTCCATTTCTCTGGCGTTGCCCGCGGGGAGCGGCGGCGAGCTGGTGTGGGCTTGCTCATTGCCCCACAGCTCAGCCGCTGCGTGTTGGGGTTCACTCCGGTGAACGAGAGGGTCGCGTCCCTGCGCCTTCGGGTCGGGGACAGGTCTCTCACTGTTGTGTCGGCCTACGGGCCAAACAGCAGTGCAGAGTACCCAGCCTTCTTGGAGTCCCTGGGAGGGGTACTAGACAGTGCACCAACCGGGGACTCCGTTGTTCTCCTGGGGGACTTCAACGCCCATGTGGGTAACGACAGTGACACTTGGAGGGGCGTGATTGGGAGGAACGGCCTCCCCGATCTGAACCCGAGCGGTGTTTTGTTATTGGACTTCTGTGCTAGTCACAGCTTGTCCATAACAAACACCATGTTCGAGCACAAGGGTGTCCATCGGTGCACATGGCACCAGGACACTCTAGGTCGGAGGTCGATGATCGACTTTGTTGTCGTGTCATCTGACCTCCGACCGCGTGTCTTGGACACTCGGGTGAAGAGAGGGGCTGAGCTGTCAACTGATCACCACCTGGTTGTGAGTTGGATTCGCTGGCGGAGGAGGAAGCCTGGCAGACCCAAGCGCATTGTGAGGGTCTGCTGGGAACGTCTGGCGGAGCCCTCTGTCAGGGGGGTCTTCAACTCCCACCTCCGGGAGAGCTTCTCCCTGATTCCGGGGGAGGTTGGAGACATGGACTCCGAGTGGGCCATGTTCTCCACCTCTATTGTCGATGCGGCTGCTCGTAGCTGTGGTCGTAAGGTCTGTGGTGCTTGTCGCGGCGGCAATCCCCGAACCCGGTGGTGGACACCGGAAGTAAGGGATGCCGTCAAGCTGAAGAAGGAGTCTTATCGAGCCTTGTTGGCTCGTGGGACTCCTGAGGCAGCTGATGAGTACCGGCGGGCCAAGCGTGCCGCGGCTCGGGCAGTCACAGAGGCAAAAACTCGGGGTTGGGAGGAGTTCGGAGAGGCCATGGAGAAGGACTATCGGACGGCCTCAAAGAGATTCTGGCAAACCGTCCGACGCCTCAGGAGGGGGAAGCAGTGCTTCACCAACACTGTTTACAGTGCGGGTGGAGAGCTGCTGACCTCGACTGGGGATGTTGTCGG
The DNA here is from genome assembly GCF_009829125.3 of Periophthalmus magnuspinnatus. Lineage (NCBI taxonomy): Eukaryota > Metazoa > Chordata > Actinopteri > Gobiiformes > Gobiidae > Periophthalmus > Periophthalmus magnuspinnatus. The sequence continues at coordinate 28,716,548 of NC_047146.1, read as the reverse complement.
GCGGTGGAAGGAATACTTTGAGGATCTCCTCAATCCCACTGTCACGTCTTCCGAGGAGGAAGCAGAAACTGGGGACCCAGAGGCGGACTCGTCCATCACCCTGGCTGAAGTCACTGAGGTGGTTGGCAAGCTCCTCGGTGGCAAGGCTCCGGGGGTGGACGAGATCTGTCCTGAGTACCTCAAGTCTCTGGATGTTGTGGGGCTGTCTTGGCTGACACGTCTCTGCAACATCGCGTGGCGGTCGGGGACAGTACCTGTGGAATGGCAGACCGGGGTGGTGGTCCCTCTGTATAAGAAGGGGGACCGGAGGGTGTGTTCCAATTACAGGGGAATCACACTCCTCAGCCTTCCCGGTAAGGTCTATTCCAGGGTACTGGAGAGGAGAATCCGACCGATAGTCGAACCTCGGATTCAGGAGGAGCAGTGTGGTTTTCGTCCTGGTCGTGGAACACTGGACCAGCTCTATACTCTTCATCGGGTCCTCGAGGGTTCATGGGAGTATGCCCAACCAGTCCACATGTGTTTTGTGGATCTGGAGAAGGCATTCGACCGTGTCCCTCGTGCTGCCCTTTGGGGGGTGCTCTGGGAGTATGGGGTCCGGGGCTCTTTGCTAAGGGCTGTCCGGTCCCTGTATGACCGGAGCAGGAGCTGTGTTCGCATTGCCGGCAGTAAGTCAGACCTGTTCCCGGTGCATGTTGGACTCCGCCAGGGCTGCCCTTTGTCACCGGTTCTGTTCATTATATTTATGGACAGAATTTCTAGGCGCAGCCAGGGGCCGGAGGTGGCCTGGTTTGGGAACCACAGGATTTCATCTCTGCTGTTTGCAGATGATGTTGTCCTGATGGCTTCTTCGAGCCAGGACCTGCAGCAGGCATTGGGGCGGTTTGCAGCCGAGTGTGAAGCGGCTGGGATGAGAATCAGCTCCTCCAAATCCGAGGCCATGGTTCTCGACCGGAAAAAGGTGGTTTGCTCTCTCCGGGTGGGTGGTGAGTCTCTGCCCCAAGTGGAGGAGTTCAGGTATCTCGGGGTCTTGTTCACGAGTGAGGGAAGGATGGAGCGGGAGATTGACAGGCGGATCGGTGCAGCGTCTGCAGTGATGCGGTCGCTGTATCGGTCCGTTGTGGTAAAGAAGGAGCTGAGCCGGAAGGCGAAGCTCTCGATTTACCGGTCAATCTACGTTCCTACCCTCACCTATGGTCATGAGCTCTGGGTAATGACCGAAAGGACAAGATCGCGGATACAAGCTGCTGAAATGGGCTTCCTCCGCAGAGTGGCCGGGCACACCCTTAGGGATAGGGTGAGGAGCTCGGTCACACGGGAGGAGCTCGGAGTAGAGCCGCTGCTCCTACACGTTGAGAGGAACCACCTGAGGTGGCTCGGGCATCTGCTCAGGATGCCTCCTGGACGCCTCCCTAGGGAGGTGTTCTGGGCATGTCCCACCGGGAGGAGGCCCCGGGGAAGACCCAGGACACGCTGGAGGGACTATGTCTCTCGGCTGGCCTGGCAATGCCTTGGGGTCCCACCGGAGGAGCTGGAGGACGTGTCCGGGGTGAGGGAAGTCTGGGAGTCCCTGCTTAGACTGCTGCCCCTGCGACCCGGCCCCGGATAAGCGGAAGAAAATGGATGGATGGATGGATAACCTACCAGTCTCCTTGGGGATGTTATAGTGATGCCAGGAGTGCATCCACTAAAACTTATCTATCTTCAGGTAGATGAAAGCAGGTGACTCCATCAAGGCAAGTTACCGGTCAGATCTGTGGAAAGGTATTTTTGAGGAATATAATTGAATAAATGCTGATAAATGATAAAAATAAATGATATGTTTAAGGCGATACTGTGGAACATTCCAGGCAAAGCAATAACATCTCTATGGAGACAAGCAGATGGAGGATCCCCAACAGAAAAGTTATATAGTACACCTTTAAGACGAGTAAGGTCAAAGTAAATTTGCAAAAGCATGAGAGAACACAGCGGTGCGGACTGACTGATAAAGGTGATCGTTTACAGTGGCAGTAGTGAGCTTAGTACAGATGAGAGCTTCTAGTACAGAACTACACAGATGTCTGCCCTCTCAGTCTTACAGGTACTTTCCGTCTAACATCGATGTGATCGAGTGGCTGGCAGCTTACCACATAGAGACACATTTCTATGAGAAGGCCATTCCGTACTTTGAAAGAGCCATGCTAATACAGTAAGTTTACTCTAAAATGATGCCCAGCAGGGATGTAAAACAAATTTTAGTTTTACCATTATTGGATGAAGAATCATCACAATTTATTCACGATTATTACCTCTGTGACCAAACAGTGAAATTATGTATTCAAAGTGTCCTCTAGCATGTAACCAGCTTTATGAAACTAAACTTTCTGAATGATAAACAAGATGACATGAAATGATCTTTGAATAGAAATTACTCAATTTTTGCTTCTAAAATTGGCAGTTTTATAATTGGGCTATATCGATTAACCGAATAATCTTGACATCCCTATCCAGAAGACTACACTCCAATATAGTGGAGTGTTGCTTAAAGGTCCTGAATAATCAAAAATGTACTCTTTGTGAACTTTAAGCCATGTTGTTACCTCCTCACAAACATACTCAGAATTGTATTTTGTTTCATTCACACATGTTTGAGTAATCCAGCATTATTAGTCTGGCTACATCTCAAAAGCTCCACCTTGCAATGTTATCAAGCCGTAGTTAACAGCTACCTTTTACCTTTTGTTTGGTACAGATTTACAATTCCAGGGTTAAAAAGCATCCAAATGATTCTAGTGAAGATCTATGGAGTTTAAATACACAATGGAGCACTTCCACCTTGTGATGTCATGTCATAATACAGGAAAAGAGAACTCAGAGTGTTAAACATGTGTGACTGAAACAACATAACATAGATCAGAAAATGGCGTAATATGGGCCCTTTACAAATGGAGTAGTTTTGACTACTTTGAATTTAAACAGAATATTTCTCTGGTTTCACAGTCAGACATTTAATTTACTAGCTTGAAATAAGAAAAGTAAATAACAACGTATTATCTTAAAATAATTAGCCTTGAAATAAGAAATGTAAGTAAACAAGTCAATTTGAAGTAAGTCTAATCCTAACTTGTAAATACCACTGAAGTAATTTTAATTCTGCTAGATATTATTTTTTGTTGTGTACTATACTTAGTAGCCTGACCAGCCAGTCCCTCCTGTATTTTCAAAACAAAACAAAAATCATCAATCATAACCTGTGAAATAGGGGAGAGATGATATGGCTTCAGATCCACTCGTCTTGTAGAGGTTTGTCAAAGCATGTGGTTCTGGCTGGACAGGTAATACTTAAAATGGGACTAAACACATAAACACTGTTCCCAAGCACATTTCAAATAGAGCTGATAAATTGGGTAGTACCTGGAGCACTAAATAGTGATGGGGGAGTAGCAACAGTGTGATTGGTCTAACCACATTTCAAACTGCGTGATGTCACCAAGCACTTAAAATTGGAGTGGCCTTTGGAGCCAGAACAGACTCAGTTTTATAGGTTTACATATAGAGTAGAAAGAGTAGACAACTCTATAAAAAACACCATATACACAGTGTAGTAGCAAAAAAAAGTTGATTTAATGTTTAGGTCCACTTTCACCTTCAGAGAATCCCATACCTGCACTATAAAAAAAACTGTTGCAGGGTTCTTACTATACTCTTTACTTTACACTTGCAGACCAACAGAAGTCAAATGGCAGCTCATGGTCGCAAGTTGCTTCAGAAGAAGTGGTAAGACACCTATTTAAAGTGTCTTTTTATTATTGATTTATATTGTTATTTCATGTCACTGCAGGAAACTACCAGAAATCCTTGGAAACATATAAAAAAATCCACAGCAGGTTTCCAGAGAATATGGACTGTAGGTTTAAAGTATGCATTTAAAGCTGCTGTGTGGTGCAGAGGAGCTGGCTCTGACTGAGTGTTGTGTGCAGGCCTGCGCTTCCTGTTGAGGCTGTGCTCTGACATGGGCCTGGCAGATGCTCAAGAGTACGCCGGGAAACTCAAGAAGCTAGAAAAGATGAAGGAGCTACGGGAACAGGTATGCACAATCAGGCAATAGGGCTCCCTCACGGTTCCATACCATACGCAATACGTTACTGGCAATACCAATATTGGCATATGTCGATACAGCTATAATCAATGTACTGCACATGGCATTCAATATGTACCTATTGTGTATTTGGGAGCAAACACCTAGTCTCCACCATAGCCACAGTCCAAACAATCTGATAAACTGGGCAGTGCTTGGAGGACTACTGCAGAGTATGAGGGGTGGGGTCTCGCTATTCCAACAAGCTATTCGAACTCCATCCCTGCAGGTGTGTGTGCATCAACTCTACCTTTCCAGCTGTGTCCAACTCTGCCCCTGGAAGTGTGTGTCTAACTCCTCCCCTTCATGTGTGTGTGTGTGTGTCTGTCTGACTGACTTGGTCCTTTCAAGTGTGTGTGTCTAACCACCTTTTTGGGTGTGTGTTTAACTCCGCACATTGAGGTTTGTGTCTAAAGCAGAGTTTCTATTGCATGATTTTGGAGTTTCTATTGCATGATTTTGGAGTTTCTATTGCATGATTTTGGAGTTTCTATTGCTTGATTATGGCTGTCTCTGATAAAGATTTATGATCCTGGGAATAATCTTGAGTTCTAGCTAAAAAACATGGGTTGTAGGTCTCAGAGTGAGACCAGGACAAATATTAAATGTAGAACAATCATATGACCAAAGATGATCTGTGACTGATATCAAGCCTGTCTGATATTTTAATAATAAATAATACATTTTATTTATAGGGCGCCTTTCTGGGCACTCAAGGTCACCTTACATACAATATATACATATACAGACAGTTAAAATCAACATTTAAGAACATACAGTTAAAAGCATTCAGATAAAAAACATTGAAAAAGGAAAGGGCAGGTGTGGATTATAAAGAATATGCCAGTCTGAACAAGTGGGTTTTGAGGTTGGATTTGAAGTGTGAGAGTGTGTCAGTATTGCGGAGGTCAGGGGGGAGAGAGTTCCAGAGCTGGGGAGCAGAGCGGCTGAAGGCCCTGCTCCCCACGGTGACAAGCCGCACTGAGGGAACAGAGAGATGGAGAGGGGAAGAGGAGCGGAGAGAGCGAGCGGGTGTGGCAATATGGAGGAGGTCTGAGAGGTATGGAGGTGCAAGGTTGTGGATGGCTTTGAATGTGTGGAGCAGGATTTTATATTGGATGCGGTGTGAGATGGGGAGCCAATGAAGTTGCTGTAGGATGGGTGTGATGTGGTTGATGGAAGGGGTGCGTGTGATGATGCGAGCTGCTGAATTCTGAACCAGCTAAAGTTTATGGAGTGTTTTTTGTGGGAGACCAAAGAGAAGAGAATTGCAGTAATCCAGGCGAGAAGTGACGAGGCTGTGTACAAGTACGGCTGTGGACTGTGGTGTGAGGGAGGGCCGGAGACGATTAATGTTGCGAAGGTGAAAATAGGCGGAGCGGGTGATGTTATTAATGTGAGAAGTGAAGGAGAGAGTGCTATCGAGGATGACACCCAGACTCTTAACCTGAGGGGAAGGAGAGATGGAGGAGCCGTCAATGGGTATGGAGAAATTGTTGATCTTGTTTAGGGTGGATTTGGTGCCGACAAGGAGAAGTTCAGGATCTGTAGCTACAAAAGCTATTTCACATGAGGCTAAAGTTTGTGACTTCTCACTCTGTGTGCAGTCCTAATGCAGCGATGTTGGATTTTCAGACATTTCATTTCATAACAAAAATCCTATCCTGCCACTTTAGTTAGTTAATAAAATTAGCCACAAGTACTATCAGAAGTCTCACTCTGCAGAGAGTGGGAGACGGGGACTATGGCAGCGTGTCTGTCTGACTCCACCCCCACTAGTGTGTATCTGACTCCACCTTCGCAGGCATGTGTATCTGACTCTGCCCCCACAGGTGTGTGTGTGTGTGACTCCGCTCCCTCAGGCGTGTGTGTTTCTGACTCCGCCCCTTCAGGTATGTGTGTCCTACGCTGCCCCTGCAGTTCTGTTTTTGTGTCTACCACCGCCCCTGCAGTTCTGTTTGTGTGTCTGACTCAGGTGTGTGTCAAACTCTGACCCTTATCTCTGTGTATCTGTGTGATGTGTATCTCTAACTCTACCCCTGCGAGTGTGTGTCTAATGGGGCGTTCACACCCGGGTGTCGGGGCCATTGAGTTTACATGCAAAATCTGTGATGGATATGTGCCGCCCTGCATTTTTGCGGTGCTTTTTCAAGCATCAGAGCAGCGTGAAACTGCCGCGTCTTGAGTGTTCAGGTGTCGGACGCTACGTTTGCTTATCCAAAGAGTCAGGTGCCAGAATTGAAAAAGCTTAACTTTTCGCGTTTGACATGCAGCGTCAACCAATCAGAGACTACACTACAGTGATTTACTGTTAATGACTACTCGTCATTATCCGGAAAAAGTAGAAAGACATCAGCTACAAACTAGCGCCAACTTAATTATGCCGGATGCACCGGCTAGCGTAAGCGCTAGTTATGGACCCAGACACGCCACAGAGCCGATCGCCTCCATTGATGGGTTTTATGTAGTAAATACACTAAAGCCACTCTCTCAACCTGGTCTGCATTGCTCACAAAGACACAGAGAAAACAAAACATTCACAGGCACTCTCAGACCGCAGCGGATCTCCTGGACGCGAGTCAATTATTTTTCTCCAACCTGCGTCCATATCGTCCATGACACGCGTCAGAGGCGTTTGTCCTCAAATGCAGTGGCATCCAACTCGAGGCGCATTTTTGACACCCCGGTGTGAACGCACCATAACTCTGCCCCTGCAGATGTGTGTGTCTGATGCCACCACTTCAGATGTGTGTCTGACTCTGCCCCTTCAGGTATGTGTGTCTGACTCTGCCCCTTCAGGTATGTGTGTCTGACTCCGCCTCTACAGGTGGATGCATGTCAGAGAAAATTACTTGCCCTGGTTGTGGTCTGCTAGAGCCTTTGGATGTTTTGTCTTGATGGCAGACCAAGTTAAGAGAGGGGCTTCAGTGAATTCATAACATAAAAACCCATCAACAGGGGTAATCGGCTTTGTAGCAGCGTGTCTGCATCCGTGATTGAGATACTTGCTGTGGTGTTTGTGGCTCCCAGAGCTTTCTCTTTCTTCTTCTTTTGGATAACTGGAGCCTAGTCTCTGATTGGTTGATACAGAGCAGTAAACGGCAAAAGTTCAGCTTTTTCAACTCAGAGCACCCAACATGCCCACACCAGATTTGCGCCGGTCTGTTCATGTGTGTCTGACTTTGTCTTTCTGTGTGCGTGACTCCACCCCTTTAGGTGTGTGTGCATGTCTGACTCCACCACTTTAGGTGTGTGTGTCTTACCCTGCACCTGTAGGTGTATTATAATTAGATTTATAAAAATAGATGATAGCACCTTTTGTAAGAGCCATTTTGAGGCCTTTTTATGTTTGCACCACCAGCTACTGTATGTCACTGTATTTCCTGTTGGGTCTTAATAGGTGTGCCAATTTAAGGGCTAATTAAGGATGTCTCAGAGCTACAGAGTAGAGGCATACAGTGGTTGTGCTATTGTAGAAAACATCAATAAAAGGATTCTTCACTAAGCACATGAGTTTATCAGTCTAGTAGCTTTTGGCACAGGGACGTTGGCCACAAAAACTCCCTCAGGATTGCTACTTGGAATGCCTGACTTCAAATCTGTAAGGTTGGCATAAAGCTGGAGATTTTGGAATTGGACCGGGGCACCATCAGGGTGTCTCTCATGGAGGAGTCTTTGAAGAGAAACTGCGCTCTGATTTTGGCAGCAAGGATTTTGCACCCACACAGTATGCCATGCACCGCAGAGAACTTCAGTGGAAAAGGAAGATCTGCATGTCTGGGACTTCACTGTAAAAAGTTGTACTGAAAAAATGTCATTAAAAAACTGAAAAAAATGTGAAGGGTTACACAGGAGCTCAAGGAGCATTGCATCAGCCCACATTGAAGCATGGGCTGGTATGGCGGCACTTTTGGTGCAAGCTTATCTTGAGAAGATTCATGGACTGGATGAAAAACTTGAGGCCATTAAGAGGAAAAGCTATTGCAGGAAATACAAATTGCAGCAGCTGAGGAGAGGCTTCCAACGCTCAAGTTCAGTAAGCTGAAGCAGGGCTCATCACGTAAAATTACCCATGTAAAGGAGGCTGAAGTGGATGTAACATCACATGGACTATTTGGATGTTGACACTTGGCCAGTGGTCATTTTACAATCATTATGTTCTGCAGACTTTTTACCGGTGTGTACGACTCTGGTATCACCATAGCTCAGTTGGAGCCTGTAGATTCTGCATCTATAGACTTTAGTTCTGACCTGTCAGAGGACAACTGGACATTATGTCTCCTCAAACTGAGCCCATGAGGATTTGCTGGACTTGATCCACAGTAAAACCAGTGAACTTATAAATGTAAAGTCTGGCTCTGAGCGTAATTATGTACAAGATAAAATAGTCTTTCCAGATTTGTATGTTCAACTTGCTTCTGCCAAAATACATTTGAACTGGTTTGAGGTCCACAGTAGAGTGAAATGTTGTTTCTGTTCTTTCAAAATCAAAAGCCATGCATTGACCAGGCGCTTTGACAAAGCTCTGCAGCTGTTCTTTTTGAAACCCAAGAAAATGTAGAAGCATAAAAGAAATGTATATTTTAAATATTTGCTGCCTTGATTGACAGATGTCTTTATGAATTAGCTTGAACTGTTGGATCACTATCCTTTGGATGTTATTGTGAAGAAACTAATGTACATCAAATTTAACATGGCTCTGTTTGTTTGAAAGAATTGTAATTGTGTTCCACGCTGTCACGAAATTAATGGGCAGGTGTGTAAGAGCCATTTTGAGGCCTTTTTTTGTATGGTTGCACCACCAGCCATTGTGTGTCACTGTATTTCCTATTTGGTCTTTCTAGGCATGCCCTAATGTGCCTATTTAAGGGCTAATTAAGGATGAGTCAGACCATGGTTGTGCTAGTGTAAAAAATGCCAATAAAAGCATTCTTCCCTAAACCCATGAGTATTTGGCCCTTGAACCACACATTCTAACCCCTTTAAACTATGTCAGTCTAGTAGCTGGAGGCACAGAGCCACTGGCTGCTACAACCTTTATTTTGTTTAAATTGAGGTTTAAACTGTCTGAAAAATGCCTTCCTTGTATATAAATTTGTCCATTCATTTTGGATGAAATTTCTTAGATGGATTGTGTTTTAAAACTCATTGGATTCTGTTTTAGAACTCATTGCTTCTTCCTGTTTTTTTTCAACTTTTCAACAAACCTTTACTTGACTTATGTTAAACTATGATAAATATTTCCCACAGGTACTATCCCACCAAACCAAGTCAGAAATCAAAAAACATGAAACCTGTCGTATGAACTTTAACCGAAGCACCCAGTGATGTAAAGTGGACAGGCCTCTGATCACTTACTGTGTTATTCTATGGCTTCTTTAGACTCTAGGTACATTTTTGCACATATGAGTAGATTTGTTTTGCAGTAAAATCAGAAATGGCATTCCATAAAAATATCACAAACTCTGACAAAATGGAACGTCAAACAATATAAGGAACGCCTGAGGATGGGCTGAATCATCAGCTATCATGTGGTCTTAGGTCATTTTCACACTGCCACTAGTTAGGTTGACGTAAAACAGCAATGCTTTGAGAGCGGTGGACTTGGGCTGGTATGAACCCGTCAAATTCTGATTCTCAGTAAACTGCCATTCCGAGAGAGCTTAAAACAGGTGATTTCGGACTTCAGGGGTTGCACTGAATGGAGTAGGTGTGCTGGCCGCTAACTCTCTAAAACCCTGCTTGACTAACTGCACAGCCGTTTTGGGGCTTCTGACATCAGCGGAGAGTTCGTCTGCGGCTGCTAGTGCTGGCGCTAGCTTGACAGGCTTGTTCAAGCAGCACAGAACAGCTATAGTCGGTGACTTTAAGGCTTCATTTAGTGTGCTTAATGACAAATTAGACAATATTCAAGACGATGTTACGGGCCAGGGGAAACGCATCAGTAATTTTGAGGAAAATGCAGGACATGAATCGGCTCTCAGTGAACCTTGAAGATATTTGCAAGTCACTACAGAAGAAAAACAAGTCGCTGAAATCCAAACTTTCTGATCTAGAGTGAAGAAGCAGGAGGCAAAAATATTCACATTCTGGGGCTACTGGAGTCATTGGAGGGTCCACAGCTCTTCTCCCAGCTTTTTGTGGACATTTTTGGCACCCAGGTACTGACTTCCCCACCGGAGCTGGATAGAGCACACCACAGCTCCAGACCCAATCTCAACGGGCGGCCGCACTTCGTTATCATTCACTTTCAAGGTTTCCGGATGGTGATGAGGGAGGCGTGGTGACGTGGGACTCTGGAATACCGCAGTCACAAACTACACAAACTATGATTCTATGAGGTTTATAATGCTGATCATCTGTTGTGAAACAACAAGCCGAGTACAAGGACATCATGGCTAAACTTTATGAAAAAGGATTTCTCCCCCTGAAGGCGAAAGGTGATGGTTGGTGTCTGTTCTGGTGGCATTTGTTTTGTTTTGTTTTTTTTTGCTGTCTGTTTTTGTTTTTCCCCTCATCCCCCTCTCTCCCTTTTGGCTACATTTACGTGAACAATTTTTAAATGAACAATAATATGTTAAAGGGCTGAACTATCCAGTGAAACGCAGCAATGTCTTGTCACGTTTAAAACAACTTCAGGCTGGAGTGATTTATTATTTTTTTTGCAACAAATTTACCTGCAGGATTCAGATCATTCACACTTAGCGAAATGCTGACCTGGACCGTTTTTTCATTCAAATTTTAAGGCAAAGGCCAGGGGCACCGCTATTCTAATGGACTGAAATATTCCATTTATACCCTCAAATGTTATAGCTGATAAAAATGGGCATTTTGTTATTGTGTCTAGCAAGCTCTGCAATAAACCTGACCTTAGCTAATCTTTATGTGCCCAATTTTGATGATGTGAATTGTTTTCGCAATGTGTTCTCCGATTTCTCTGATTTTCTGATTTAAAAAGAAATTCTTTAATCCTAGGGGAAGGCTTTCATTTTTTTCTGAAGGCAATATTAGACCATTCATCCTCTAAACCTGGACCTCTTAACAGATATGCAACTTATGTGGAATCCCCCCCCCCCCCCTTCCCCCCGGTAGAGACTACTCTTTCTTTTCTCATGTACACCATACGTGCACTAGGATAGATTATTTCTTTATTGATAGTCTGCTACTCCCTAATCTTACTTCTTGCAATTATGAAAGCATTACTGTTTCCACCCCCGCCCCCTTGTACTTAAATTGACTTTCCAGGGTGGTGATTTTGCGAGAAAGCACTGGAGACTAGATCCATTGTTGCTTATTGATGAACAATTTGTTTCAGATGTCTCTTCCAAAATCTAAACCTTTTTGATTGAAAACAGGGCACTAGGTATGCCAGACTGCACAGTATGGGAGGCAATGAAAGCACAATCACCATTACCTGCACTGCATAAAGAACATTTGAGTTTGCAGACTAAGCTCAATCTTCTTTCTGCCCACCAGGTTGAGGGTTGTTTGATCAGAAAGAGGAGTGAATTTCACGAACATGTTGAAAAAATCTGGTAAACTTTTAGCCAATCAACTGTGCGAGATTAGAGCAAGGCAAATTATAACTTGAGTTAGGACGAACAATGGACAGGTTACATCTTATCCCAAGGTAGTTAATAATACGTTTAAGTCATTTTACTCTAAATTCTACTCGTCATGTATAGTAAGCTCTGATGACATGGAAAGTTTTTTCAACTCTATTGACATGTCTTCACTTTCCCCAGACTCAAGAGAAACTTTAGAATCCCCCATTACAAAGGAGGAAATTAAATTGGCAATATCGTCTATGCAGTTGGGAAAATCTCCAGGCCCTGATGGGTTCTCCACTGTCTTTTTTTTTCCGAAACATTTTCTGATGACCTTTGCCCTTTTCTGTGTGCTGTTTTTACTGATTTAGCTCCGGGGAACTTTCTCCTTTCTGTTAACAAGCCTGCATCTCCTTTCTCCTAAAAAAGATAAGGACCGCCTTAACTGCACTGCTTATAAACCTATATTTTTATTAAATGCGGATGTTAAAATCTTGGCCAAGCTTCTGGCTGGTAGACTTGAAAAATTTCTCCCTTCTATAATCTCACCTGACCATACTAGTTTTGTTAAGAAATATCCCTCTTTTTTTCAACATTTGTTGGCTTTTTAACATTACTTACGCCCCTAACCACAAAACACCCGAATGTCTTATTGCTATGGATGCTGAAAAAGCATTCGATAGGGTTGAGTGGAACTATTTATTTTTTATTTTAGAAAGATTTGGTTTTGGTCCTTTGGTTTATTCCTGGGTCAACTCCATTACACAAGTCCTATGGCTTCTGTGCTGACAAATGTTCACAATTCTTTCAAGTATATCATGGAACAAGGCAAGGCTGTCCTTTAAGCCCATTGCTTTTTGCTTTAGCAATTGAACTGCTGGCAATTCTACCACCTGTTTGCCCCTTCCATGACTGTTGGGGCATTTCATATTTGGAACAAAAAAGGTTTAAAATGCTTTGCTGATCTATATTTGGGTGGACAATTTGC